>NC_041391.1:254437273-254440261 GCF_002162155.2 Triticum dicoccoides
TCGAAGGAGATTGTCTGTTTTGTACACGAAGTGCATCCAGTTTTTGCCGTAAGCCTCTCTACTTTCTTGCACATGCTATGTGGGTGAAATGATGATACCATGCCAACTTGGAACCTTATCAGAGTTCATTTCAAATGTTTTTCAACTTCATGGTCTTATAGCTCAAAATAATCAGTAAATGCATGAAAAATAACAAATGAAGTCAGAAACGGTTGTAAATTGGTGATGTGTCTTTGAATGGTGCATTTTGAACAAAGAAAAACAAGGGGGTTCAAATAAGTTCGAAAGAAATGAAATCCCTTTGTAACAGACGAGTTTCCGTATGAAACCCTAATACTTCGAAGGAGATTGTCTGTTTTGTACACGAAGTGCATCCAGTTTTTGCCGTCAGCTCTCTACTTTGTTGCAGATGCTATGTGGGAGAAATGATGATACCATGCCAACTTGGAACCTTTTTAGAGCTCATTTCAAATGCTTTTCAACTTCCTGGTCTTATAGCTCAAAATAATCAGTAAATGCATGAAAAATAACAAATGAAGTCAGAAAGGGTTGTAAATTGATGATGTGGCTTTGAATGGTTCATTTTGAACAAAGAAAAACAAGGGGTTCAAATAAGTTAAAAAGAAATGAAATCCCTTTGTAACAGACGTGTTTCCGTATGAAACCCTGATACTTCGAAGGAGATTGTCTGTTTTGTACACGAAGTGCATAAAGTTTTTGCATTAAGCCTCTCTACTTTGTTACACATGCTATGTGGGTGAAATGATGATACCATGCCAACTTGGAACCTCATCAGAGTTCATTTCAAATGCTTTTAAACTTCATGGTCTTATAGCTCAAAATAATCAGTAAATGCATGAAAAATAACAAAATGAAGTCAGAAAGGGTTGTAAATTGATGATGTGGCTTTGAATGGTGCATTTTGAACACAGAAAAACAAGGGGGTTCAAATAAGTTCAAAAGAAATGAAACCCTTTGGAACATACGTGTTTCTGTATGAAACCCTGATACTTCGAAGGAGATTGTCTGTTTTGTACACGAAGTGCATCCAGTTTTTGTCGTAAGCCTCTCTACTTTATTGCACATGCTATGTGGGTGAAATAATGATACCATGCCAACTTGGAACCTTTTTAGAGTTCCTTTCGAATGCTTTTCAACTTCATGGTCTTATAGCTCAAAATAATCAGTAAATGCATGAAAAATAACAAATGAAGTCAGAAAGGGTTGTAAATTGATGATGTGGCTTTGAATGGTGCATTTTGAACACAGAAAAACAAGGGGGTTCAAATAAGTTCAAAAGAAATTAAATCCCTTTGTAACAGACGAGTTTCCGTGTGAAACCCTGATACTTCGAAGGAGATTGTCTGTTTTGTACACGAAGTGCATCCAGTTTTTGCCGTAAGCCTCTCTACTTTCTTGCACATGCTATGTGGGTGAAATGATGATACCATGCCAACTTGGAACCTTATCAGAGTTCATTTCAAATGTTTTCCAACTTCATGGTCTTATAGCTCAAAATAATCAGTAAATGCATGAAAAATAACAAATGAAGTCAGAAAGGGTTGTAAATTGGTGATGTGTCTTTGAATGGTGCATTTTGAACACAGAAAAACAAGGGGGTTCAAATAAGTTCGAAAGAAATGAAATCCCTTTGTAACAGACGAGTTTCCGTATGAAACCCTAATACTTCGAAGGAGATTGTCTGTTTTGTACACGAAGTGCATCCAGTTTTTGCTGTCAGCTCTCTACTTTGTTGCAGATGCTATGTGGGCGAAATGATGATACCATGCCAACTTGGAACCTTTTTAGAGTTCATTTCAAATTCTTTTCAACTTCGTGGTCTTATAGCTCAAAATAATCAGTAAATGCATGAAAAATAACAAATGAAGTCAGAAAGGGTTGTAAATTGATGATGTGGCTTTGAATGGTTCATTTTGAACAAAGAAAAACAAGGGGTTCAAATAAGTTCAAAAGAAATGAAATCCCTTTGTAACAGACGTGTTTCCGTATGAAACCCTGATACTTCGAAGGAGATTGTCTGTTTTGTACACGAAGTGCATACAGTTTTTGCCTTAAGCCTCTCTACTTTGTTACACATGCTATGTGGGTGAAATTATGATACCATGCCAACTTGGAACCTCATCAGAGTTCATCTCAAATGCTTTTAAATTTCATGGTCTAATAGCTCAAAATAATCAGTAAATGCATGAAAAATAACAAAATGAAGTCAGAAAGGGTTGTAAATTGATGATGTGGCTTTGAATGGTGCATTTTGAACACGGAAAAACAAGGAGGTTCAAATAAGTTCAAAAGAAATGAAACCCTTTGGAACATACATGTTTTCGTATGAAACCCTAATACTTCGAAGGAGATTGTCTGTTTTGTACACGAAGTGCATCCAGTTTTTGTCGTAAGCCTCTCTACTTTATTGCACATGCTATGTGGGTGAAATAATGATAACATGCCAACTTGGAACCTTTTTAGAGTTCATTTCAAATGCTTTTCAACTTCATGGTCTTATAGCTCAAAATAATCAGTAAATGCATGAAAAATAACAAATGAAGTCAGAAAGGGTTGTAAATTGATGATTTGGCTTTGAATGGTGCATTTTGAACACAGAAAAACAAGGGGGTTCAAATAAGTTCAAAAGAAATTAAATCCCTTTGTAACAGACGAGTTTCCGTGTGAAACCCTGATACTTCGAAGGAGATTGTCTGTTTTGTACACGAAGTGCATCCAGTTTTTGCCGTAAGCCTCTCTACTTTCTTGCACATGCTATGTGGGTGAAATGATGATACCATGCCAACTTGGAACCTTATCAGAGTTCATTTAAAATGTTTTTCAATTTCATGGTCTTATAGCTCAAAATAATCAGTAGCATGAAAAATAACAAATGAAGTCAGAAAGGGTTGTAAATTGGTGATGTGTCTTTGAATGGTGCATTTTGAACACAGAAAAACAAGGGGGTTCAAATAAGTTTGAAAGAAA
>NC_041391.1:254440557-254443987 GCF_002162155.2 Triticum dicoccoides
ATGATGATACCATGCCAACTTGGAACCTTATCATAGTTCATTTCAAATGCTTTTCAATTTCATGGTCTTATAGCTCAAAATAATCAGTAAATGCATGAAAAATAACAAATGAAGTAAGAAAGGGTTGTAAATTGATGATGTGGCTTTGAATGGTGCATTTTGAACAAAGAAAAACAAGGGGTTCAAATAAGTTCAAAAGAAATGAAATCCCTTTGTAACAGACGTGTTTCCGTATGAAACCCTGATACTTCGAAGGAGATTGTCTGTTTTGTACACGAAGGGCATATAGTTTTTGCCTTAAGCCTCTCTACTTTGTTACACATGCTATGTGGGGAAATGATGATACCATGCCAACTTGGAACCTCATCAGAGTTCATTTCAAATGCTTTTAAACTTCATGGTCTTATAGCTGAAAATAATCAGTAAATGCATGAAAAATAACAAAATGAAGTCAGAAAGGGTTGTAAATTGATGATGTGGCTTTGAATGGTGCATTTTGAACACAGAAAAACAAGGTGGTTCAAATAAGTTCAAAAGAAATGAAACCCTTTGAAACATACGTGTTTTCGTATGAAACCCTGATACTTCGAAGGAGATTGTCTGTTTTGTACACGAAGTGCATCCAGTTTTTGTCGTAAGCCTCTCTACTTTATTGCACATGCTATGTGGGTGAAATAATGATACCATGCCAACTTGGAACCTTTTTAGAGTTCATTTCAAATGCTTTTCAACTTCATGGTCTTATAGCTCAAAATAATCAGTAAATGCATGAAAAATAACAAATGAAGTCAGAAAGGGTTGTAAATTGATGATGTGGCTTTGAATGGTGCATTTTGAACACAGAAAAACAAGGGGGTTCAAATAAGTTCAAAAGAAATGAAATCCCTTTGTAACAGACGAGTTTCCGTGTGAAACCCTGATACTTCGAAGGAGATTGTCTGTTTTGTACACAAAGTGCATCCAGTTTTTGCCGTAAGCCTCTCTACTTTCTTGCACATGCTATGTGGGTGAAATGATGATACCATGCCAACTTGGAACCTTATCAGAGTTCATTTCAAATATTTTTCAACTTCATGGTCTTATAGCTCAAAACAATCAGTAAATGCATGAAAAATAACAAATGAATTCAGAAAGGGTTGTAAATTGTTGATGTGGCTTTGAATGGTGCATTTTGAACACAGAAAATCAAGGGGGTTCAAATAAGTTCGAAAGAAATGAAATCCCTTTGTAACAGATGAGTTTCCGTATGAAACCCTAATACTTCGAAGGAGATTGTCTGTTTTGTACACGAAGTGCATCCAGTTTTTGCCGTCAGCTCTCTACTTTGTTGCAGATGCTATGTGGGCGAAATGATGATACCATGCCAACTTGGAAAGTTTTCAGAGTTAATTTCAAATGCTTTTGAACTTCATGGTCTTATAGCTCAAAATAATCAGTAAATGCATGAAAAATAACAAATGAAGTCAGAAAGGGTTATAAATTGATGATGTGGCTTTGAACGGTGCTTTTTGAACACAGAAAAACAAGGGGGTTCAAATAAGTTCAAAAGAACTGAAATCCCTTTGTAACAGACAAGTTTCCGTAAGAAACCCCGATACTTCGAAGGAAATTGTGTGTTTTGTACACGAAGTGCATCCAGTTTTTGCCGTAAGCTTCTCTACTTTCTTGCACAGGCTATGTGGGTGAATTGATGATACCATTCCAACTTGGAACCTTTTTAGTGTTCATTTCAAATGCTTTTTTAACTTCATGCTCTTGTAGCTCAAAATAATTAGTAAATGCATGAAAAATAACAAACAAAGTCAGAAAGGGTTGTAAATTGATGATGTGGCTTTGAATGGTGCATTTTGAACACGGAAAAACAATGGTGTTCAAATAAGTTCAAAAGAAATGAAATCCCTTTGTAACAGATGAGTTTCCATATGAAACCCCGATACGTCGAATGAGATTGTCAGTTTTGTACACGAAGTGCATCCAGTTTTTGCCGTAAGCCTCTCTAGTTTGTTGCACATGCTATGTGGGTGAAATGATGATACCATGCCAACTTGGAACCTTATCATAGTTCATTTCAAATGCTTTTCAATTTCATGGTCTTATAGCTCAAAATAATTAGTAAATGCATGAAAAATAACAAATGAAGTCAAAAAGGGTTGTAAATAGATGATGTGGCTTTGAATTGTGCATTTTGAACACATAAAAACAAGGGGGTTCAAATAAGTTCAAAAGAATTTAAATCTCTTTGTAACAGACGAGTTTCCGTATGAAACCCCAATACTTCGAAGGAGATTGTGTGTTTTGTACACGAAGTGCATCCAGTTTTTGCCATAAGCCTCTCTACTTTCTTGACATGCTATGCGGGTGAAATGATGATACCATGCCAACTTGGAACCTTTTTAGAGTTCATTTCAAATGCTTTTCAACTTTATGATCTTATAGCTCAAAATAATCAGTAAATGCATGAAAAATAACAAATGAAGTCAGAAAGGGTTGTAAATTGATGATGTGGCTTTCAATGGTGCATTTTGAACATAGAAAAACAAGGGGGTTCAAATAAGTTCAAAAGAAATGAAATCCCTTTGTAACAGATGAGTTTCCGTATGAAACCCTGATACTTCGAATGAGATTGTCTGTTTTGTACATGAAGTGCATCTAGTTTTTGCCGTAAGCCTCTCTACTTTGTTGCACATGCTATGTGGGTGAATGATGATACCATGCCAACTTGGAACCTTATCATAGTTCATTTCAAATGCTTTTCAATTTCATGGTCTTATAGCTCAAAATAATCAGTAAATGCATGAAAAATAACAAATGAAGTCAAAAAGGGTTGTAAATTGATGATGTGGCGTTGAATGGTGCATTTTGAACATAGAAAAACAAGGGGGTTCAAATATGTTCAAAAGAAATGAAATCCCTTTGTAACAGACGAGTTTCCGTATGAAACCCCGATACTTCGAAGGAGATTGTCTGTTTTGTACACGAAATGCATCCAGTTTTTGCCGTAAGCCTCTCTACTATCTTGCATATGCTATGTGGCTGAAATGATGATACCATGACAACTTGGAACCTTTTTAGAGTTCATTTCAAATTCTTTTCAACTTCATGGTCTTATAGCTCAAAATAATCAGTAAATGCAGGAAAAATAACAAATGAAGTTAGAAAGGTTTGTAAATTGATGATGTGGCTTTGAATGGTGCATTTTGAACACAGAAAAACAAGGGGGTTCAAATAAGTTCAAAGGAAATGAAATCCCTTTGTAACAGACGAGTTTCCATATGAAACCCTGATACTTCAAAGGAGATTGTCTGTTTTGTACACGAAATGCATCCAGTTTTTGCCATAAGCCTCTCTACTTTGTTGCACATGCTATGTGGATGAAATGATGATACCATGCCAACTTGGAACCTTTTTAGAGTTCATTTCAAATGCTTTT
>NC_041391.1:254444355-254453945 GCF_002162155.2 Triticum dicoccoides
GAAGGAGATTGTCTGTTTTGTACACGAAGTGCATCCAGTTTTTGCCGTAAGCCTCTCTACTTTCTTGCACATGCTATGTGGCTGAAATGATGATACCCTACCAACTTGGAACCTTTTTAGAGTTCATTTCAAATGCTTTTCAACTTCATGGTCTTATAGCTCAAAATAATCAGTAAATGCAGGAAAAATAACAAATGAAGTCAGAAACGGTTGTAAATTGATGATGTGGCTTTGAATGGTGCATTTTGAACACAGAAAAACAAGGGGGTTCAAATAAGTTCAAAGGAAATGAAATCCCTTTGTAACAGATGAGTTTCCATATGAAACCCTGATACTTCGAAGGAGATTGTCTGTTTTGTATACGAAGTGCATCTTTTTGACGTAAGCCTCTCTACTTTGTTGCACATGCTATGTGGATGAAATGATGATACCATGCCAACTTGGAACCTTTTTAGAGTTCATTTCAAATGCTTTTCAACTTCATGGTCTTATAGCTCAAAATAATCAGTAAATGCATGAAAAATAACAAATGAAGTCAAAAAGGGTTGTAAATTGATGATGTGGCTTTGAATGGTGCATTTTGAACACAAAAAAACAAGGGGGTTCAAATAAGTTCAAAAGAAATGAAATCCCTTTGTAACAGACGAGTTTCCGTATGAAACCCCGATACTTCGAAGGAGATTGTCTGTTTTGTACACGAAGTGCATCCAGTTTTTGCCGGCAGCCTCTCTACTTTCTTGCACATGCTATGTGGGTGAAATGATGATACCATTCCAACTTGGAACCTTTTTAGAGTTCATTTCAAATGCTTTTTTAACTTCATGCTCTTATAGCTCAAAATAATTAGTAAATGCATGAAAAATAACAAATGAAGTCAGAAAGGGTTGTAAATTGATGATGTGGCTTTGAATGGTGCATTTTGAACACAGAAAAACAAGGGTGTTCAAATAAGTTCAAAAGAAATGAAATCCCTTTGTAACAGATGAGTTTCCGTATGAAACCCCGATACTTCAAATGAGATTGTCAGTTTTGTACACGAAGTGCATCCAGTTTTTGTCGTAAGCCTCTCTAATTTGTTGCACATGCTATGTGGGTGAAATGATGATACCATGCCAACTTGGAACCTTATCATAGTTCATTTCAAATGCTTTTCAATTTCATGGTCTTATAGCTCAAAATAATCAGTAAATGCATGAAAAATAACAAATGAAGTCAAAAAGGGTTGTAAATTGATGATGTGGCTTTGAATGGTGCATTTTGAACACAGAAAAACAAGGGGGTTCAAATAAGTTCAAAAGAAACGAAATCTCTTTGTAACAGACGAGTTTCCGTATGAAACCCCGATACTTCGAAGGAGATTGTCTGTTTTGTACACGAAGTGCATCCAGTTTTCGCCATAAGCCTCTCTACTTTCTTGAACATGCTATGTGGGTGAAATGATGATACCATGCCCACTTGGAACCTTTTTAGAGTTCATTTCAAATGCTTTTCAACTTCATGATCTTATAGCTCAAAATAATCAGTAAATGCATGAAAAATAACAAATGAAGTCAGAAAGGGATGTAAATTGATGATGTGGCTTTGAATGGTGCATTTTGAACATACAAAAACAAGGGGGTTCAAATAAGTTCAAAAGAAATGAAATCCCTTTGTAATAGATGAGTTTCCGTATGAAACCCTGATACTTCGAATGAGATTGTCTGTTTTGTACACGAAGTGCATCCAGTTTTTGCCGTAAGCCTCTCTACTTTGTTGCACATGCTATGTGGGTGAAATGATGATACCATGCCAACTTGGAACCTTATCATAGTTCATTTCAAATGCTTTTCAATTTCATGGTCTTATAGCTCAAAATAATCAGCAAATGCATGAAAAATAACAAATGAAGTCAAAAAGGGTTGTGAATTGATGATGAGGCTTTGAATGGTGCATTTTGAACACAGAAAAACAAGGGGGTTCAAATAAGTTCAAAAGAAATGAAATCCCTTTGTAACAGACGAGTTTCCGTATGAAACCTCGATACTTCGAAGGAGATTGTCTGTTTTGTACATGAAGTGCATCCAGTTTTTGCCGTAAGCCTCTCTACTTTCTTGAACATGCTATGTGGCTGAAATGATGATACCATGCCAACTTGGAACCTTTTTAGAGTTCATTTCAAATGCTTTTCAACTTCATGGACTTATAGCTCAAAATAATCAGTAAATGCAGGAAAAATAACAAATGAAGTCAGAAAGGGTTGTAAATTGATGATGTGGCTTTGAATGGTGCATTTTGAACACAGAAAAACAAGGGGGTTCAAATAAGTTCAAAGGAAATGAAATCCCTTTGTAACAGACGAGTTTCCATATGAAACCCAGATACTTCGAAGGAGATTGTCTGTTTTGTACACGAAGTGCGTCTAGTTTTTGCCGTAAGCCTCTCTACTTTGTTGCACATGCTATGTGGATGAAATGATGATACCATGCCAACTTGGAACCTTTTTAGAGTTCATTTCAAATGCTTTTCAACTTCATGGTCTTATAGCTCAAAATAATCAGTAAATGCATGAAAAATAACAAATGAAGTCAAAAAGGGTTGTAAATTGATGATGTGGCTTTGAATGGTGCATTTTGAACACAGAAAAACAAGGGGGTTCAAATACGTTCAAAAGAAATGATATCCCTTTGTAACAGACGAGTTTCCGTATGAAACCCCGATACTTGGAAGGAGATTGTCTGTTTTGTACACGAAGTGCATCCAGTTTTTGCCGTAAGCCTCTCTACTTTCTTGCACATGCTATGTGGGTGAAATGATGATACCATTCCAACTTGGAACCTTTTTAGAGTTCATTTCAAATGCTTTTTTAACTTCATGCTCTTATAGCTCAAAATAATTAGTAAATACATGAAAAATAACAAATGAAGTCAGAAAGGGTTGTAAATTGATGATGTGGCTTTGAATGGTGCATTTTGAACACAGAAAAACAAGGGTGTTCAAATAAGTTCAAAAGAAATGAAATCCCTTTGTAACAGATGAGTTTCCGTATGAAACCCCGATACTTCGAATGAGATTGTCAGTTTTGTACACGAAGTGCATCCAGTTTTTGCCGTAAGCCTCTCGACTTTGTTGCACATGCTATGTGGGTGAAATGATGATACCATGCCAACTTGGAACCTTATCATAGTTCATTTCAAATGCTTTTCAATTTCATGGTCTTATAGCTCAAAATAATCAGTAAATGCATGAAAAATAACAAATGAAGTCAAAAAGGGTTGTAAATTGATGATGTGGCTTTGAATGGTGCATTTTGAACACAGAAAAACAAGGGGGTTCAAATAAGTTCAAAAGAAATGAAATCTCTTTGTAACAGACGAGTTTCCGTATGAAACCCCGATACTTTGAAGGAGATTGTCTGTTTTGTACACGAAGTGCATCCAGTTTTTGCCATAAGCCTCTCTACTTTCTTGAACATTCTATTTGGGTGAAATGATGATACCATGCCAACTTGGAACCTTTTTAGAGTTCATTTCAAATGCTTTTCAACTTCATGATCTTATAGCTCAAAATAATCAGTAAATGCATGAAAAATAACAAATGAAGTCAGAAAGGGTTGTAAATTGATGATGTGGCTTTGAATGGTGCATTTTGAACATAGAAAAACAAGGGGGTTCAAATAAGTTCAAAAGAAATGAAATCCCTTTGTATCAGATGAGTTTCCGTATGAAACCCTGATACTTCGAATGAGATTGTCTGTTTTGTACACGAAGTGCATCCAGTTTTTGCCGTAAGCCTCTCTACTTTCTTGCACATGCTATGTGGGTGAAATGATGATACCATTCCAAATTGGAACCATTTTAGAGTTCATTTCAAATGCTTTTTTAACTTCATGCTCTTATAGCTCAAAATAATTAGTAAATGCATGAAAAATAACAAATGAAGTCAGAAAGGGTTGTAAATTGATGATGTGGCTTTGAATGGTGCATTTTGAACACAGAAAAATAAGGGTGTTCAAATAAGTTCAAAAGAAATGAAATCCCATTGTAACAGATGAGTTTCCGTATGAAACCCCGATACTTCGAAGGAGATTGTCTGTTTTGTACACGAAGTGCATCCAGTTTTTGCCGTAAGCCTCTCTACTTTCTTGCACATGCTATGTGGCTGAAATGATGATACCCTGCCAACTTGGAACCTTTTTAGAGTTCATTTCAAATGCTTTTCAACTTCATGGTCTTATAGCTCAAAATAATCAGTAAATGCAGGAAAAATAACAAATGAAGTCAGAAAGGGTTGTAAATTGATGATGTGGCTTTGAATGGTGCATTTTGAACACAAAAAACAAGGGGGTTCAAATAAGTTCAAAGGAAATGAAATCCCTTTGTAACAGATGAGTTTCCATATGAAACCCTAATACTTCGAAGGAGATTGTCAGTTTTGTACACGAACTGCATCCAGTTTTTGTCGTAAGCCTCTCTACTTTGTTGCACATGCTATGTGGGTGAAATGATGATACCATGCCAACTTGGAACCTTATCATATTTCATTTCAAATGCTTTTCAATTTCATGGTCTTATAGCTCAAAATAATCAGTAAATGCATGAAAAATAACAAATGAAGTCAAAAAGGGTTGTAAATTGATAATGTGGCTTTGAATGGTGCATTTTGAACACAGAAAAACAAGAGTGTTCAAATAAGTTCAAAAGAAACGAAATCTCTGTAACAGACGAGTTTCCGTATGAAACCCTGATACTTCGAAGGAGA
This sequence comes from Triticum dicoccoides, assembly GCF_002162155.2. NCBI lineage: Eukaryota > Viridiplantae > Streptophyta > Magnoliopsida > Poales > Poaceae > Triticum > Triticum dicoccoides. Next base: position 254,449,093 of record NC_041391.1, read on the forward strand.
TTATCTGTTTTGTACACGAAGTGCATCCAGTTTTCGCCATAAGCCTCTCTACTTTCTTGAACATGCTATGTGGGTGAAATGATGATACCATGCCCACTTGGAACCTTTTTAGAGTTCATTTCAAATGCTTTTCAACTTCATGATCTTATAGCTCAAAATAATCTGTAAATGCATGAAAAATAACAAATGAAGTCAGAAAGGGATGTAAATTGATGATGTGGCTTTGAATGGTGCATTTTGAACATACAAAAACAAGGGGGTTCAAATAAGTTCAAAAGAAATGAAATCCCTTTGTAATAGATGAGTTTCCGTATGAAACCCTGATACTTCGAATGAGATTGTCTGTTTTGTACACGAAGTGCATCCAGTTTTTGCCGTAAGCCTCTCTACTTTGTTGCACATGCTATGTGGGTGAAATGATGATACCATGCCAACTTGGAACCTTATCATAGTTCATTTCAAATGCTTTTCAATTTCATGGTCTTATAGCTCAAAATAATCAGCAAATGCATGAAAAATAACAAATGAAGTCAAAAAGGGTTGTAAATTGATGATGAGGCTTTGAATGCTGCATTTTGAACACAGAAAAACAAGGGGGTTCAAATAAGTTCTAAAGAAATGAAATCCCTTTGTAACAGACGAGTTTCCGTATGAAACCTCGATACTTCGAAGGAGATTGTCTGTTTTGTACATGAAGTGCATCCAGTTTTTGCCGTAAGCCTCTCTACTTTCTTGAACATGCTATGTGGCTGAAATGATGATACCATGCCAACTTGGAACCTTTTTAGAGTTCATTTCAAATGCTTTTCAACTTCATGCACTTATAGCTCAAAATAATCAGTAAATGCAGGAAAAATAACAAATGAAGTCAGAAAGGGTTGTAAATTGATGATGTCGCTTTGAATGGTGCATTTTGAACACAGAAAAACAAGGGGGTTCAAATAAGTTCAAAGGAAATGAAATCCCTTTGTAACAGACGAGTTTCCATATGAAACCCAGATACTTCGAAGGAGATTGTCTGTTTTGTACACGAAGTGCATCTAGTTTTTGCCGTAAGCCTCTCTACTTTGTTGCACATGCTATGTGGATGAAATGATGATACCATGCCAACTTGGAACCTTTTTAGAGTTCATTTCAAATGCTTTTCAACTTCATGGTCTTATAGCTCAAAATAATCAGTAAATGCATGAAAAATAACAAATGAAGTCAAAAAGGGTTGTAAATTGATGATGTGGCTTTGAATGGTGCATTTTGAACACAGAAAAACAAGGGGGTTCAAATACGTTCAAAAGAAATGAAATCCCTTTGTAACAGACGAGTTTCCGTATGAAACCCCGATACTTGGAAGGAGATTGTCTGTTTTGTATACGAAGTGCATCCAGTTTTTGCCGTAAGCCTCTCTACTTTCTTTCACATGCTATGTGGGTGAAATGATGATACCATTCCAACTTGGAACCTTTTTAGAGTTTATTTCAAATGCTTTTTTAACTTCATGCTCTTATAGCTCAAAATAATTAGTAAATACATGAAAAATAACAAATGAAGTCAGAAAGGGTTGTAAATTGATGATGTGGCTTTGAATGGTGCATTTTGAACACAGAAAAACAAGGGTGTTCAAATAAATTGAAAAGAAATGAGATCCCTTTGTAACAGATGTGTTTCCGTATGAAACACTGATACTTCGAATGAGATTGTCTGTTTTGCACACGAAGTGCATCCAGTTTTTGCCGTAAGCCTCTCTACTTTGTTGCACATGCTATGTGGGTGAAATCACGATACCATGCCAACTTGGAACCTTATCATAGTTCATTTCAAATGCTTTTCAATTTCATGGTCTTATAGCTCAAAATAATCAGTAAATGCAGGAAAAATAAGAAATGAAGTCAGAAAGGGTTGTAAATTGATGATGTGGCTTTGAATGGTGCATTTTGAACACAGAAAAACAAGGGGGTTCAAATAAGTTCAAAGGAAATGAAATCCCTTTGTAACAGACGAGTTTCCATATGAAAACCTGATACTTCGAAGGAGATTGTCTATTTTGTACACGAAGTGCATCCAGTTTTTGCTATAAGCCTCTCTACTTTGTTGCACATGCTATGTGGATGAAATGATGATACCATGCCAACTTGGAACCTTTTTAGAGTTCATTTCAAATGCTTTTCAACTTTATGGTCTTATAGCTCAAAATAATCAGTAAATGCATGAAAAATTAGAAATGAAGTCAAAAAGGGTTGTAAATTGATGATGTGGCTTTGAATGGGGCATTTTGAACACAGAAAAACAAGGGGGTTCAAATAAGTTCAAAAGAAATGAAATCCCTTTGTAACGGACGAGTTTCCGTATGAAACCCCGATACTTCGAAGGAGATTGTCTGTTTTGTACACGAAGTGCATCCAGATTTTGCCATAAGCCTCTCTACTTTCTTGCACATGCTATGTGGGTGAAACGATGATACCATTACTACTTGGAACCTTTTTAGAGTTCATTTCAAATGCTTTTCTAACTTCATGCTCTTATAGCTCAAAATAATTAGTAAATGCATGAAAAATAACAAATGAAGTCAGAAAGGGTTGTAAATTGAGGATGTGGCTTTGAATGGTGCATTTTGAACACAGAAAAACAACGGTGTTCAAATAAGTTCAAAAGAAATGAAATCCCTTTGTAACAGATGAGTTTCCGTATGAAACCCCGATACTTCGAATGAGATTGTCAGTTTTGTACACGAAGTGCATCCAGTTTTTGCCGTAAGCCTCTCTACTTTGTTGCAAATGCTATGTGGGTGAAATGATGATACCATGCCAAATTGGAACCTTATCATAGTTCATTTCAAATGCTTTTCAATTTCATGGTCTTATAGCTCAAAATAATCAGTAAATGCAGGAAAAATAACAAATGAAGTCAAAAAGGGTTGTAAATTGATGATGTGGATTTGAATGGTGCATTTTGAACACAGAAAAACAAGGGGGTTCAAATAAGTTCAAAAGAAATGAAATCCCTTTGTAACAGGCGAGTTTCCATATGAAACCCCGATACTTCGAAGGAGATTGTCTGTTTTGTACACGAAGTGCATCCAGTTTTTGCCGTAAGCCTCTCTACTTTCTTGCACATGCTATGTGGCTGAAATGATGATACCATGCCAACTTGGAACCTTTTTAGTGTTCATTTCAAATGCTTTTCAACTTCATGGACTTATAGCTCAAAATAATCAGTAAATGCAGGAAAAATAACAAATGAACTCAGAAAAGGTTGTAAATTGATGATGTGGCTTTGAATGGTGCATTTTGAACACAGAAAAACAAGGGGGTTCAAATAAGTTCAAAGGAAATGAAATCCCTTTGTAACAGACGAGTTTCCATATGAAACCCAGATACTTCGAAGGAGATTGTCTGTTTTGTACACGAAGTGCATCCAGTTTTTGCCGTAAGCCTCTCTACTTTGTTGCACATGCTATGTGGATGAAATGATGATACCATGCCGACTTGGAACCTTTTTAGAGTTCATTTCAAATGCTTTTCAACTTCATGGTCTTATAGCTCAAAATAATCAGTAAATGCATGAAAAGTAACAAATGAAGTCAAAAAGGGTTGTAAATTGATGATGTGGCTTTGAATGGTGCATTTTGAACACAGAAAAACAAGGGGGTTCAAATATGTTCAAAAGAAATGAAATCCCTTTGTAACAGACGAGTTTCCGTATGAAACACCAATACTTGGAAGGAGATTGTCTGTTTTGTACACGAAGTGCATCCAGTTTTTGCCGTAAGCCTCTCTACTTTGTTGCACATGCTATGTGGGTGAAATGATGATACCATTCCAACTTGGAACCTTTTTAGAGTTCATTTCAAATGCTTTTCAACTTCATGCTCTTATAGCTCAAAATAATTAGTAAATGCATGAAAAATAACAAAATGAAGTCAAAAAGGGTTGTAAATTGATGATGTGGATTTTAATGGTGCATTTTGAACATAGAAAAACAAGGGGGTTCAATTAAGTTCAAAAGAAATTAAATCCCTTTGTAAGACGTGTTTCCATATGAAACCCTTCAAAGGAGATTGTCTGTTTTGTACACGAAAGTCATCCAGTTTTTGCCGTAAGCCTCTCTACTTTGTTGCACATGCCATGTGCGTGAAATGATCATACCATGCCAACTTGGAACCTTTTCAGAGTTAATTTCAAAAGCTTTTCAACTTCATGGTCTTATAGCTCAAAATAATCAGTAAATTCATGAAAAAAAACAAATGAAGTCAGAAAGGGTTGTAAATTGACGATGTGGCTTTGAATGGTGCATTTTGAACACAGAAAAACAAGGGGGTTCAAATAAGTTTAAAAGAAATGAAATCCCTTTTTAATAGATGAGTTTCCGTATGAAACCTTGATACTTCGAATGAGATTATCTGTTTTGTACACGAAGTGCATCCAGTTTTTGCCGTAAGCCTCCCTACTTTGTTGCACATGCTATGTGGGTGAAATGATGATACCATACCAACTTGGAACCTTATCATAGTTCATTTCAAATGCTTTTCAATTTCATGGTCTTATAGCTCAAAATAATCAGTAAATGCATGAAAAATAGCAAATGAAGTCAAAAAGAGTTGTAAATTGATGATGTGGCTTTGAATGGTGCATTTTGAACACAGAAAAACTAGGGGGTTCAAATAAGTTCAAAATAAATTAAATCCCTTTGTAACAGATGAGTTCCCGTATGAAACCTTGATACTTCGAATGAGATTGTCTGTTTTGTACATGAAGTGCATCCAGTTTTTGCCGTAAACCTCTCTACTTTGTTGCACATGCTATGTGGGTAAAATGATGATACCATGCCAACTTGGAACCTTATCATAGTTCATTTCATAT
>NC_041391.1:254454885-254456414 GCF_002162155.2 Triticum dicoccoides
ATGAAAAATAACAAATGAAGTCAGACAGGGTTGTAAATTGATGATGTGGCTTTGAATGGTGCATTTTGAACACAGAAAAACAAGGGGGTTCAAATAAGTTCAAAAGAAATGAAATCCCTTTGTAACAGATGAGTTTCCGTATGAAACCCTGATACTTCGAATGAGATTTGTCTTTTTTGTACACGAAGTGCATCCAGTTCTTGCCGTAAGCCTCTCTATTTTGTTGCACATGCTATGTGTGTGAAATGATGATACCATGTCAACTTGGAACCTTATCATAGTTTATTTCAATTGCTTTTCAATTTCATGGTCTTATAGCTCAAAATAATCAGTAAATGCATGAAAAATAACAAATGAAGTCAAAAAGGGTTGTAAATTGATGATGTGGCTTTGAATGGTGCATTTTGAACACAGAAAAACAAGGGGGTTCAAATAAGTTCAAAAGAAATGAAATCCCTTTGTAACAGACGAGTTTTCGTATGAAACACCGATACTTCGAAGGAGATTGTCTATTTTGTACACGAAGTGCATCCAGTTTTTGCCGTAAGCCTCTCTACTTTGTTGCACATGCTATGTGGATGAAAGGATCATACCATGCCAACTTGGAACCTTTTTAGAGTTCATTTCAAATGCTTTTCAACTTCATGGTCTTATAGCTCAAAATAATCAGTAAATGCATGAAAAATAACAAAATGAAGTCAGAAAGGGTTGTAAATTGATGATGTGGATTTTAATGGTGCATTTTTAACATAGAAAAACAAGGGGGTTCAATTAAGTTCAAAAGAAATTAAATCCCTTTGTAAGACGTGTTTCCGTATGAAACCCTTCAAAGGAGATTGTCTGTTTTGTACACGAAAGTCATCCAGTTTTTGCCGTAAGCCTCTCTACTTTGTTGCACATGCCATGTGCGTGAAATGATGATACCATGCCAACTTGGAACCTTTTCAGAGTTAATTTCAAAAGCTTTTCAACTTCATGGTCTTATAGCTCAAAATAATCAGTAAATGCGTGAAAAAAACAAATGAAGTCAGAAAGGGTTGTAAATTGATGATGTGGCTTTGAATGGTGCATTTTGAACACAGAAAAACAAGGGGGTTCAAATAAGTTCAAAAGAAATTAAATCCCTTTGTAACAGACGATTTTCCGTATGAAATCCTGATACTTCGAATGAGATTATCTGTTTTGTACACGAAGTGCATCCAGTTTTTGCCGCAAGCCTCCCTACTTTGTTGCACATGCTATGTGGGTGAAATGATGATACCATACCAACTTGGAACCTTATCATAGTTCATTTCAAATGCTTTTCAATTTCATGGTCTTATAGCTCAAAATAATCAGTAAATGCATGAAAAATAGCAAATGAAGTCAAAAAGGGTTGTAAATTGATGATGTGGCTTTGAATGGTGCATTTTGAACACAGAAAAACAAGGGGGTTCAAATAAGTTCAAAAGAAATTAAATCCCTTTGTAACAGATGAGTTCCCGTATGAAACCCTGATACTTCGAATGAGATTTGTCTTTTTTGTACAC
>NC_041391.1:254458037-254459088 GCF_002162155.2 Triticum dicoccoides
TGATACTTCGAATGAGATTATCTGTTTTGTACACGAAGTGCATCCAGTTTTTGCCGCAAGCCTCCCTACTTTGTTGCACATGCTATGTGGGTGAAATGATGATACCATACCAACTTGGAACCTTATCATAGTTCATTTCAAATGCTTTTCAATTTCATGGTCTTATAGCTCAAAATAATCAGTAAATGCATGAAAAATAGCAAATGAAGTCAAAAAGGGTTGTAAATTGATGATGTGGCTTTGAATGGTGCATTTTGAACACAGAAAAACAAGGGGGTTCAAATAAGTTCAAAAGAAATTAAATCCCTTTGTAACAGATGACTTCCCGTATGAAACCTTGATACTTCGAATGAGATTGTCTGTTTTGTACATGAAGTGCATCCAGTTTTTGCCGTAAACCTCTCTACTTTGTTGCACATGCTATGTGGGTAAAATGATGATACCATGCCAACTTGGAACTTTATCATAGTTCATTTCAAATGCTTTTCAATTTCATGGTCTTATAGCTCAAAATAATCAGTAAATGCATGAAAAATAACAAATGAAGTCACAAAGGGTTGAAAATTGATGATGTGGCTTTGAATGGTGCATTTTGAACACAGAAAAACAAGGGGGTTCAAATAAGTTCAAAAGAAATGAAATCCCTTTGTAACACACAAGTTTCCGTATGAAACCCCGATACTTCGAAGGAGATTGTCTGTTTTGTACACGAAGTGCATCCAGTTTTTGCCGTAAGCCTCTCTACTTTCTTGCACATGTTATGTGGGTGAAATGATGATACCATGCCAACTTGGAGCCTTTTTAGAGTTCATTTCAAATGCTTTTCAACTTCATGGTCTTATAGCTCAAAATAATCAGTAAATGCATGAAAAATAACAAAAGAAGTCAGACAGGGTTGTAAATTGATGATGTGGCTTTGAATGGTGCATTTTGAACACAAAAAAACAAGGGGGTTCAAATAAGTTCAAAAGAAATGAAATCCCTTTGTAACAGATGAGTTTCCGTATGAAACCCTGATACTTCGAATGAGATTTGTCTTTTTTGTACACGA
>NC_041391.1:254459098-254462753 GCF_002162155.2 Triticum dicoccoides
GAAGTGCATCCAGTTTTTGCCGTAAACCTCTCTACTTTGTTGCACATGCTATGTGGGTAAAATGATGATACCATGCCAACTTGGAACCTTATCATAGTTCATTTCAAATGCTTTTCAATTTCATGGTCTTATAGCTCAAAATAATCAGTAAATGCATGAAAAATAACAAATGAAGTCACAAAGGGTTGAAAATTGATGATGTGGCTTTGAATGGTGCATTTTGAACACAGAAAAACAAGGGGGTTCAAATAAGTTCAAAAGAAATGAAATCCCTTTGTAACAGACAAGTTTCCGTATGAAACCCCGATACTTCGAAGGAGATTGTCTGTTTTGTACACGAAGTGCATCCAGTTTTTGCCGTAAGCCTCTCTACTTTCTTGCACATGTTATGTGGGTGAAATGATGATACCATGCCAACTTGGAGCCTTTTTATAGTTCATTTCAAATGCTTTTCAACTTCATGGTCTTATAGCTCAAAATAATCAGTAAATGCATGAAAAATAACAAATGAAGTCAGACAGGGTTGTAAATTGATGATGTGGCTTTGAATGGTGCATTTTGAACACAGAAAAACAAGGGTGTTCAAATAAGTTCAAAAGAAATGAAATCCCTTTGTAACAGATGAGTTTCCATATGAAACCCTGATACTTCGAATGAGATTTGTCTTTTTTGTACAGGAAGTGCATCCAGTTTTTGCCGTAAGCCTCTCTACTTTGTTGCACATGCTATGTGGGTGAAATGATGATACCATGTCAACTTGGAACCTTATCATAGTTCATTTCAATTGCTTTTCAATTTCATGGTCTTACAGCTCAAAATAATCAGTAAATGCATGAAATAACAAATGAAGTCAAAAAGGGTTGTAAATTGATGATGTGGCTTTGAATGGTGCATTTTGAACAAAGAAAAACAAGGGGGTTCAAATAAGTTCAAAAGAAATGAAATCCCTTTGTAACAGACGAGTTTTCGTATGAAACCCCGATACTTCGAAGGAGATTGTCTATTTTGTACACGAAGTGCATCCAGTTTTTGCCGTAAGCCTCTCTACTTTCTTGCACATGCTATGTGGCTGAAATGATGATACCATGCCAACTTGGAACCTTTTTAGAGTTCATTTCAAATGCTTTCCAACTTCATGGTCTTATAGCTCAAAATAATCAGTAAATGCATGAAGAATAACAAATGAAGTCAGAAAGGGTTGTAAATTGATGATGTGGCTTTGAATGGTGTATTTTGAACACAGAAAAACAAGGGGGTTCAAATAAGTTCAAAGGAAATGAAATCCCTTTGTAACCGACGAGTTTCCGTATGAAACCCCGATACTTCGAAGGAGATTGTCTGTTTTGTACACGAAAGTCATCCGGTTTTTGCCGTAAGCCTCTCTACTTTGTTGCACATGCTATGTGGATGAAATGATGATACCATGCCAACTTGGAACCTTTTTAGAGTTCATTTCAAATGCTTTTCAACTTCATGGTCTTATAGCTCAAAATAATCAGTAAATGCATGAAAAATAACAAAATGAAGTCAGAAAGGGTTGTAAATTGATGATGTGGATTTGAATGGTGCATTTTGAACATAGAAAAACAAGGGGGTTCAATTAAGTTCAAAGAAATTAAATCCCTTTCTAACAGACGTGTTTCCGTATGAAACCCTGATACTTCGAAGGAGATTGTCTTTTTTGTACACGAAAGTCATCCGGTTTTTGCCGCAAGCCTCTCTACTTTTTTGCACATGCTATGTGGCTGAAATGATGATACCATGCCAACTTGGAACCTTTTCAGAGTTCATTTCAACTGCTTTTCAACTTCATGGTCGTATAGGTCAAAATAATCAGTAAATGCATGAAAAATAACAAATGAAGTCAGAAAGGGTTGTAAATTGATGATGTGGCTTTGAATGGTGCATTTTGAACACAGAAAAACAAGGGGGTTCAAATAAGTTCAAAGGAAATTGAATCCCTTTGTAACAGACGTGTTTCCGTATGAAACCCTGATACTTCGAAGGAGATTGTCTGTTTTGTACACGAAAGTCATCCGGTTTTTGCCGTAAGCCTCTCTACTTTCTTGCACATGCTATGTGCCTGAAATTATGATACCATGCCTACTTGGAACCTTTTTAGAGTTCATTTCAAATGCTTTTCAACCTCATGGTGTTATAGGTCAAAATAATCAGTAAATGCATGAAGAATAACAAATGAAGTCAGAAAGGGTTGTAAATTGATGACGTGGCTTTGAATGGTGCATTTTGAACACATAAAAACAAGGGGGTTCAAATAAGTTCAAAGGAAATTAAATCCCTTTGTAACCGACGAGTTTCCGTATGAAACCCTGATACTTCGAAGGAGATTGTCTGTTTTGTACATGAAGTGCATCTAGTTTTTGCCGTAAGCCTCTCTACTTTGTTGCACATGCTGTGTGGATGAAATGATAATACCATGCCAACTTGGAACCTTTTTAGAGTTCATTTCAAATGCTTTTCAACTTCATGGTCTTATCGCTCAAAATAATCAGTAAATGCATGAAAAATAACAAAATGAAGTCAGAAAGGGTTGTAAATTGATGATGTGGATTTGAATGGTGCATTTTGAACATAGAAAAAAAAGGGGGTTCAATTAAGTTCAAAAGAAATTAAATCCCTTTGTAACAGACGTGTTTCCGTATGAAACCCTGATACTTTGAAGGAGATTGTCTGTTTTGTACACGAAAGTCATCCGTTTTTTGCCGTAAGCCTCTGCACTTTGTTGCACATGCTATGTGGGTGAAATGATGATACCATGCCAACTTGGAACCTTTTCGGAGTTCATTTCAAATGCTTTTCAACTTCATGGTCTTATAGGTCAAAATAATCAGTAAATGCATGAAAAATAACAAACGAAGTCAGAAAGGGTTGTAAATTGATGATGTGGCTTTGAATGGTGCAGTTTGAACACAAAAAGACAAGGGGGTTCAAATAAGTTCAAAGGAAATGAAATCCCTTTGTAACCGACGAGTTTCCGTACGAAACCCTGATACTTCGAAGGAGATTGTCTGTTTTGTACACGAACTGCATCCAGTTTTTGCCGTAAGCCTCTCTACTTTCTTACGCATGCTATGTGGCTGAAATGATGATACCATGCCAACTTGGAACCTTTTAAAGTCCATTTCAAATGCTTTTCAACTTCATTGTCTTATAGCTCAAAATAATCATTTAATGCATGAAAAATAACAAATGAAGTCAAAAAGGGTTGTAAATTGATGATGTGGCTTTGAATGGTGCATTTTGAACACAGAAAAACAAGGGGGTTCAAATAATTTCAAAGGAAATGAAATCCCTTTGTAACAGACGAGTTTCCGTATGAAACCTTGATACTTCGAAGGAGATTGTCTGTTTTGTACATGAAGTGCATCCAGTTTTTGCTGTAAGCCTCTCTACTTTGTTGCACATGCTATGTGGATGAAATGATGATACCATGCCAACTTGGAACCTTTTTAGAGTTCATTTCAAATGCTTTTCAACTTCATGGTCTTATAGCTCAAAATAATCAGTAAATGCATGAAAAATAACAAAATGAAGTCAGAAAGGGTTGTAAATTGATGATGTGGATTTGAATGGTGCATTTTGAACATAGAAAAACAAGGGGGTTCAATTAAGTTCAAAGAAATTAAATCCCTTT
>NC_041391.1:254463595-254466640 GCF_002162155.2 Triticum dicoccoides
AGGAGATTGTCTGTTTTGTACACGAAAGTCATCCGTTTTTTGCCGTAAGCCTCTGTACTTTGTTGCACATGCTATGTGGGTGAAATGATGATACCATGCCAACTTGGAACCTTTTCGGAGTTCATTTCAAATGCTTTTCAACTTCATGGTCTTATAGGTCAAAATAATCAGTAAATGCATGAAAAATAACAAACGAAGTCAGAAAGGGTTGTAAATTGATGATGTGGCTTTGAATGGTGCAGTTTGAACACAAAAAGACAAGGGGGTTCAAATAAGTTCAAAGGAAATGAAATCCCTTTGTAACCGACGAGTTTCCGTACGAAACCCTGATACTTCGAAGGAGATTGTCTATTTTGTACACGAAGTGCATCCAGTTTTTGCCGTAAGCCTCTCTACTTTCTTACGCATGCTATGTGGCTGAAATGATGATACCATGCCAACTTGGAACCTTTTAAAGTCCATTTCAAATGCTTTTCAACTTCATTGTCTTATAGCTCAAAATAATCATTTAATGCATGAAAAATAACAAATGAAGTCAAAAAGGGTTGTAAATTGATGATGTGGCTTTGAATGGTGCATTTTGAACACAGAAAAACAAGGGGGTTCAAATAATTTCAAAGGAAATGAAATCCCTTTGTAACAGATGAGTTTCCGTATGAAACCTTGATACTTCGAAGGAGATTGTCTGTTTTGTACATGAAGTGCATCCAGTTTTTGCTGTAAGCCTCTCTACTTTGTTGCACATGCTATGTGGATGAAATGATGATACCATGCCAACTTGGAACCTTTTTAGAGTTCATTTCAAATGCTTTTCAACTTCATGGTCTTATAGCTCAAAATAATCAGTAAATGCATGAAAAATAACAAAATGAAGTCAGAAAGGGTTGTAAATTGATGATGTGGATTTGAATGGTGCATTCTGAACATACAAAAACAAGGGGGTTCAATTAAGTTCAAAAGAAATTAAATCCCTTTGTAATAGACATGTTTCCGTATGAAACCCTGATACTTCGAAGGAGATTGTCTGTTTTGTACACGAAAGTCATCCAGTTTTTGCAGTAAGCCTCTCTACTTTGTTGCACATGCTATGTGGGTGAAATGATGATACCACGCCAACTTGGAACCATTTCAGAGTTAATTTCAAATGCTTTTCAACTTCATGGTCTTACAACTCAAAATAATCAGTAAATGCATGAAAAATAACAAATGAAGTCAGAAAGGGTTGTAAATTGATGATGTGGTTTTGAATGGTGCTTTTTGAATACAGAAAAACGAGGGGGTTCAAATAAGTTAAACAGAAATGAAATCCCTTTGTAACAGATGAGTTTCCGTACGAAACCCTGATACTTCGAATGAGATTGTCTGTTTTGTACACGTAGTGCATCTAGTTTTTGCCGTAAGCCTCTCTACTTTGTTGCACATGCTATGTGGGTGAAATGATGATACCATGCCAACTTGCAAACTTATCATAGTTCATTTCAAATGCTTTTCAATTTCATGGTCTTATAGCTCAAAATAATCAGTAAATGCATGAAAAATAACAAATGAAGTCAAAAAGGGTTGTAAATTGATGATGTGGCTTTGAATGGTGCATTTTGAACACAGAAAAACAAGGGGGTTCAAATAAGTTCAAAAGAACTGAAATCCCTTTGTAACAGACGAGTTTCCGTATGAAACCCGGATACTTCGAAGGAGATTGTCTATTTTGTACACGAAGTGCATCCAGTTTTTGTCGTAAGCCTCTCTACTTTCTTGCACATTCTATGTGGCTGAAATTATGATACCATGCCAACTTGGAACCTTTTTAGAGTTCATTGCAAATGCTTTTCAACTTCATGGTCTTATAGCTCAAAATAATCAGTAAATGCATGAAGAATAACAAATGAAGTCAGAAAGGGTTGTAAATTGATGATGTGGCTTTGAATGGTGCATTTTGAACACAAAAAAACAAGGGGATTCAAATAAGTTCAAAGGAAATGAAATCCCTTTGTAACCGACGAGTTTCCGTATGAAACCCTGATACTTCGAAGGAGATTGTCTGTTTTGTACATGAAGTGCATCCAGTTTTTGCCGTAAGCCTCTCTACTTTGTTGCACATGCGATGTGGATGAAATGATGATACCATGCCAACTTGGAACCTTTTTAGAGTTCGTTTCAAATGCTTTTCAACTTCATGGTCTTATAGCTCAAAATAATCAGTAAATGCATGAAAAATAACAAAATGAAGTCAGAAAGGGTTGTAAATTGATGATGTGGATTTGAATGGTGCATTTTGAACATAGAAAAACAAGGGGGTTCAATTAAGTTCAAAAGAAATTAAATCCCTTTGTAATAGACGTGTTTCCGTATGAAACCCTGATACTTCGAAGGAGATTGTCTGTTTTGTACACAAAAGTCATTCGGTTTTTGCCGTAAGCCTCTCTACTTTGTTGCACATGCTATGTTGGTGAAATGATGATACCATGCCAACTTGGAACCTTTTTAGAGTTCATTTCAAACGCTTTTCAACTTCATGGTCTTATAGGTCAAAATAATCAGTAAATGCATGAAAAATAACAAATGAAGTCAGAAAGGGTTGTAAATTGATGACGTGGCTTTGAATGGTGCATTTTGAACACAGAAAAACAAGGGGGTTCAAATAAGTTCAAAGGAAATGAAATCCCTTTGTAACCGACGAGTTTCCGTATGAAACCCTGATACTTCGAAGGAGATTGTCTGTTTTGTACATGAAGTGCATCTAGTTTTTGCCGTAAGCCTCTCTACTTTGTTGCACATGCTGTGTGGATGAAATGATAATACCATGCCAACTTGGAACCTTTTTAGAGTTCATTTCAAATTCTTTTCAACTTCATGGTCTTATCGCTCAAAATAATCAGTAAATGCATGAAAAATAACAAAATGAAGTCAGAAAGGGTTGTAAATTGATGATGTGGATTTGAATGGTGCATTTTGAACATAGAAAAAAAAAGGGGGGTTCAATTAAGTTCAAAAGAAATTAAATCCCTTTGTAACAGACGTGTTTCCGTATGAAACCCTGATACTTTG
>NC_041391.1:254467456-254493981 GCF_002162155.2 Triticum dicoccoides
TGAAATGATGATACCATGCCAACTTGGAACCTTTTTAGAGTTCATTTCAAATGATTTTCAACTTCATGGTCTTATAGCTCAAAATAATCAGTAAATGTAGGAAAAATAACAAATGAAGTCAGAAAGGGTTGTAAATTGATGATGTGGCTTTGAATGGTGCCTTTTGAACACAGAAAAACAAGGGGGTTCAAATAAGTTCAAAGGAAATCAAATCCCTTTGTAACAGACGAGTTTCCGTATGAAACACCGATACTTCGAAGGAGATTGTCTGTTTTGTACACGAAGTGCATCCAGTTTTTGCCGTAAGCCTCTCTACTTTGTTGCACATGCTATGTGGATGAAAGGATCATACCATGCCAACTTGGAACCTTTTGAGAGTTCATTTCAAATGCTTTTCAACTTCATGGTCTTATAGCTCAAAATAATCAGTAAATGCATGAAAAATAACAAAATGAAGTCAGAAAGGGTTGTAAATTGATGATGTGGATTTGAATGGTGCATTTTGAACATAGAAAAACAAGGGGGTTCAATTAAGTTCAAAAGAAATTAAATCCCTTTGTAACAGACGTGTTTCCGTATGAAACCCTGATACTTCGAAGGAGATTGTCTGTTTTGTACACAAAAGTCATTCGGTTTTTGCCGTAAGCCTCTCTACTTTGTTGCACATGCTATGTTGGTGAAATGATGATACCATGCCAACTTGGAACCTTTTTAGAGTTCATTTCAAACGCTTTTCAACTTCATGGTCTTATAGGTCAAAATAATCAGTAAATGCATGAAAAATAACAAATGAAGTCAGAAAGGGTTGTAAATTGATGATGTGGCTTTGAATGGTGCATTTTGAACACAGAAAAACAAGGGGGTTCAAATAAGTTCAAAGGAAATGAAATCCCTTTGTAACCAACGAGTTTCCGTACGAAACCCTGATACTTCGAAGGAGATTGTCTGTTTTGTACATGAAGTGCATCCAGTTTTTGCCGTAAGCCTCTCTACTTTTTTACGCATGCTATGTGGCTGAAATGATGATACCATGCGAACTTGGAACCTTTTTAGAGTCCATTTCAAATGCTTTTCAACTTCATGGTCTTATAGCTCAAAATAATCAGTAAATGCATGAAAAATAACAAATGAAGTCAGAAAGGGTTGTAAATTGATGATGTGGCTTTGAATGTTGCATTTTGAACACAGAAAAACAAGGGGGTTCAAATAAGTTCAAAGGAAATGAAATCCCTTTGTTACCGACGAGTTTCCGTATGAAACCCTGATACTTCGAAGGAGATTGTCTGTTTTGTACACGAAGTGCATCCAGTTTTTGCTGTAAGCCTCTCTACTTTGTTGCACATGCTATGTGGATGAAATGATGATACCATGCCAACTTGGAACCTTTTTAGAGTTCATTTCAAATGCTTTTCAACTTCATGGTCTTATAGTTCAAAATAATCAGTAAATGCATGAAAAATAACAAAATGAAGTCAGAAAGGGTTGTAAATTGATGATGTGGATTTGAATGGTGCATTTTGAACATAGAAAAACAAGGGGGTTCAATTAAGTTCAAAATAAATTAAATCCCTTTGTAATAGACGTGTTTCCGTTTGAAACCCTGATACTTCGAAGGAGATTGTCTGTTTTGTACACGAAAGTCATCCAGTTTTTGCCGTAAGCCTCTCTACTTTGTTGCACATGCTATGTGGGTGAAATGATGATACCACGCCAACTTGGAACCTTTTCAGAGTTAATTTCAAATGCTTTTCAACTTCATGGTCTTATAGCTCAAAATAATCAGTAAATGCATGAAAAATAACAAATGAAGTCAGAAAGGGGTGTAAATTGATGATGTGGCTTTGAATGGTGCTTTTTGAATACAGAAAAACAAGGGGGTTCAAATAAGTTCAAAAGAAATGAAATCCCTTTGTAACAGATAAGTTTCCGTACGAAACCCTGATACTTCGAATGAGATTGTCTGTTTTGTACACGAAGTGCATCCAGTTTTTGCCGTAAGCCTCTCTACTTTGTTGCACATGCTATGTGGGTGAAATGATGATACCATGCCAACTTGCAACTTTATCATAGTTCATTTCAAATGCTTTTCAATTTCTTGGTCTTATAGCTCAAAATAATCAGTAAATGCATGAAAAATAACAAATGAAGTCAAAAAGGGTTGTAAATTGATGATGTGGCTTTGAATGGTGCATTTTGAACACAGAAAAACAAGGGGGTTCAAATAAGTTCAAAAGAAATGAAATCCCTTTGTAATAGATGAGTTTCCGTATGAAACCCCGATACTTCGAAGGAGATTGTCTATTTTGTACACGAAGTGCATCCAGTTTTTGCCGTAAGCCTCTCTACTTTCTTGCACATGCTATGTGGCTGAAATTATGATACCATGCCAACTTGGAACCTTTTTAGAGTTCATTTCAAATGCTTTTCAACTTCATGGTCTTATAGCTCAAAATAATCAGTAAATGCATGAAGAATAACAAATGAAGTCAGAAAGGGTTGTAAATTGATGATGTGGCTTTGAATGGTGCATTTTGAACACAAAAAAACAAAGGGGTTCAAATAAGTTCAAAGGAAATGAAATCCCTTTGTAACCGACGAGTTTCCGTATGAAACCCTGATACTTCGAAGGAGATTGTCTGTTTTGTAGATGAAGTGCATCTAGTTTTTGCCGTAAGCCTCTCTACTTTGTTGCACATGCTATGTGGATTAAATGATGATACCATGCCAACTTGGAACCTTTTTAGAGTTCATTTCAAATGCTTTTCAGCTTCATGGTCTTATAGCTCAAAATAATCAGTAAATGCATGAAAAATAACAAAATGAAGTCAGAAAGGGTTGTAAATTGATGATGTGCATTTGAATGGTGCATTTTGAACATAGAAAAACAAGGGGGTTCAATTAAGTTCAAGAGAAATTAAA
Organism: Triticum dicoccoides; assembly: GCF_002162155.2. Lineage (NCBI taxonomy): Eukaryota > Viridiplantae > Streptophyta > Magnoliopsida > Poales > Poaceae > Triticum > Triticum dicoccoides. The sequence goes on from NC_041391.1 coordinate 254,470,376, forward strand.
TCCCTTTGTAACAGACGTGTTTCCGTATGAAACCCTGATACTTCGAAGGAGATTGTCTATTTTGTACATGAAAGTCATCCAGTTTTTGCCGTAAGCGTCTCTACTTTGTTGCACATGCTATGTGGGTGAAATAATGATACCATGCCAACTTGGAACCTTTTCAGAGTTCATTTCAAATGCTTTTCAACTTCATGGTCTTATAGGTCAAAATAATCAGTAAATGCATGAAAAATAACAAATGAAGTCAGAAAGGGTTGTAAATTGATGATGTGGCTTTGAATGGTGCATTTTGAACACAGAAAAACAAGGGGGTTCAAATAAGTTCAAAGGAAATGAAATCCCTTTGTAACGGACGAGTTTCCGTACGAAACCCTGATACTTCGAAGGAGATTGTCTGTTTTGTACATGAAGTGTATCCAGTTTTTGCCGTAAGCCTCTCTACTTTTTTACACAGGCTATGTGGCTGAAATGATGATACCATGCGAACTTGGAACCTTTTTAGAGTCCATTTCAAATGCTTTTCAACTTCATGGTCTTATAGCTCAAAATAATCAGTAAATGCATGAAAAATAACAAATGAAGTCAGAAAGGGTTGTAAATTGATGATGTGGCTTTGAATGGTGCATTTTGAACACCGAAAAACAAGGGGGTTCAAATAAGTTCAAAGGAAATGAAATCCCTTTGTTACCGACGAGTTTCCGTATGAAACCCTGATACTTCGAAGGAGATTGTCTGTTTTGTACACGAAGTGCATCCAGTTTTTGCTGTAAGCCTCTCTACTTTGTTGCACATGCTATGTGGATGAAATGATGATACCATGCCAACTTGGAACCTTTTTAGAGTTCATTTGAAATGCTTTTCAACTTCATGGTCTTATAGCTCAAAATAATCAGTAAATGCATGAAAAATAACAAAATGAAGTCAGAAAGGGTTGTAAATTGATGATGTGGATTTGAATGGTGCATTTTGAACATAGAAAAACAAGGGGGTTCAATTAAGTTCAAAATAAATTAAATCCCTTTGTAATAGACGTGTTTCCGTTTGAAACCCTGATACTTCGAAGGAGATTGTCTGTTTTGTACACGAAAGTCATCCAGTTTTTGCCGTAAGCCTCTCTACTTTGTTGCACATGCTATGTGGGTGAAATGATGATACCACGCCAACTTGGAACCTTTTCAGAGTTAATTTCAAATGCTTTTCAACTTCATGGTCTTATAGCTCAAAATAATCAGTAAATGCATGAAAAATAACAAATGAAGTCAGAAAGGGTTGTAAATTGATGATGTGGCTTTGAATGGTGCTTTTTGAATACAGAAAAACAAGGGGGTTCAAATGAGTTCAAAAGAAATGAAATCCCTTTGTAACAGATTAGTTTCCGTACGAAACCCTGATACTTCGAATGAGATTGTCTGTTTTGTACACGAAGTGCATCCAGTTTTTGCCGTAAGCCTCTCTACTTTGTTGCACATGCTATGTGGGTGAAATGATGATACCATGCCAACTTGCAACTTTATCATAGTTCATTTCAAATGCTTTTCAATTTCTTGGTCTTATAGCTCAAAATAATCAGTAAATGCATGAAAAATAACAAATGAAGTCAAAAAGGGTTGTAAATTGATGATGTGGCTTTGAATGGTGCATTTTGAACACAAAAAAACAAGGGGGTTCAAATAAGTTCAAAAGAAATGAAATCCCTTTGTAACAGACGAGTTTCCGTATGAAACCCCGATACTTCGAAGGAGATTGTCTATTTTGTACACGAAGTGCATCCAGTTTTTGCCGTAAGCCTCTCTACTTTCTTGCACATGCTATGTGGCTGAAATTATGATACCATGCCAACTTGGAACCTTTTTAGAGTTCATTTCAAATGCTTTTCAGCTTCATGGTCTTATAGCTCAAAATAATCAGTAAATGCATGAAAAATAACAAAATGAAGTCAGAAAGGGTTGTAAATTGATGATGTTCATTTGAATGGTGCATTTTGAACATAGAAAAACAAGGGGGTTCAATTAAGTTCAAAAGAAATTAAATCCCTTTGTAACAGACGTGTTTTCGTATGAAACCCTGATACTTCGAATGAGATTGTCTGTTTTGTACACGAAGTGCATCCAGTTTTTGCCGTAAGCCTCTCTACTTTGTTGCACATGCTATGTGGGTGAAATGATGATACCATGCCAACTTGCAACTTTATCATAGTTCATTTCAAATGCTTTTCAATTTCTTGGTCTTATAGCTCAAAATAATCAGTAAATGCATGAAAAATAACAAATGAAGTCAAAAAGGGTTGTAAATTGATGATGTGGCTTTGAATGGTGCATTTTGAACACAAAAAAACAAAGGGGTTCAAATAAGTTCAAAGGAAATGAAATCCCTTTGTAACCGACGAGTTTCCTTATGAAACCCTGATACTTCGAAGGAGATTGTCTGTTTTGTAGATGAAGTGCATCCAGTTTTTGCCGTAAGCCTCTCTACTTTGTTGCACATGCTATGTGGATGAAATGATGATACCATGCCAACTTGGAACCTTTTTAGAGTTCATTTCAAATGCTTTTCAGCTTCATGGTCTTATAGCTCAAAATAATCAGTAAATGCATGAAAAATAACAAAATGAAGTCAGAAAGGATTGTAAATTGATGATGTTCATTTGAATGGTGCATTTTGAACATAGAAAAACAAGGGGGTTCAATTAAGTTCAAAAGAAATTAAATCCCTTTGTAACAGACGTGTTTTCGTATGAAACCCTGATACTTCGAAGGAGATAGTCTGTTTTGTACATGAAAGTCATCCAGTTTTTGCCGTAAGCGTCTCTACTTTGTTGCACATGCTATGTGGGTGAAATAATGATACCATGCCAACTTGGAACCTTTTCAGAGTTCATTTCAAATGCTTTTCAACTTCATGGTCTTATAGCTCAAAATAATCAGTAAATGCATGAAAAATAACAAAATGAAGTCAGAAAGGGATGTAAATTGATAATGTGGATTTGAATGGTGCATTTTGAACACGGAAAAACAAGGGGGTTCAATTAAGTTCAAAAGAAATTAAATCTCTTTGTAATAGACGTGTTTCTGTATGAAACCCTGATACTTCGAAGGAGATTGTCTGTTTTGTACACGAAAGTCATCCAGTTTTTGCCGTAAGCCTCTCTACTTTGTTGCACATGCTATGTGGGTGAAATGATGATACCATGCCAACTTGGAACCTTTTCAGAGTTAATTTCAAATGCTTTTCAACTTCATGGTCTTATAGCTCAAAATAATCAGTAAATGCATGAAAAATAACAAATGAAGTCGGAAAGGGTTGTAAATTGATGATGTGGCTTTGAATGGTGCTTTTTAAACACAGAAAAACAAGGGGGTTCAAATAAGTTCAAAAGAAATGAAATCCCTTTGTAACAGACGAGTTTCCGTATGAAACCCCGATACTTCGAAGGAGATTGTCAGTTTTGTACACGAAGTGCATCCAGTTTTTGCCGTACGCCTCTCTACTTTCTTGCACATGCTATGCTGGTGAAATGATGATACCATTCCAACCTGGAACCTTTTTAGAGTTCATTTCAAATGCCTTTTTAACTTCATGGTCTTATAGCTCAAAATAATCAGTAAATGCATGAAAAATAACAAATGAAATTAAAAAGGGTTGTAAATTGATGATGTGGCTTTGAATGGTGCATTTTGAACACAGAAAAACAAGGGGGTTCAAATAAGTTCAAAAGAAATGAAATCCCTTTGAAACAGATGAGTTTCCGTATGAAGCCCTGATACTTCGAATGAGATTATCTGTTTTGTACACGAAGTGCATCCAGTTTTTGCCGTAAGCCTCTCTACTTTGTTGCACATGCTATGTGGGTGAAATGATGATACCTTGCCAACTTGGAACTTTATCATAGTTCATTTCAAATGCTTTACAATTTCATGGTCTTATAGCTCAAAATAATCAGTAAATGCATGAAAAATAACAAATGAAGTCAAAAAGGGTTGTAAATTGATGATGTGGCTTTGAATGGTGCATTTTGAACACAGAAAAACAAGGGGGGTTCAAATAAGTTCAAACGAAATGAAATCCCTTTGTAATAGACGAGTTTCCGTATGAAACCCCGATACTTCGAAGGAGATTGTTTGTTTTGTACACGAAGTGCATCTTATTTTTGCCATAAGCCTCCCTACTTTCTTGAACATGCTATGTGGGTGAAATGATGATACCATGCCAACTTGGAACCTTTTTAGAGTTCATTTCAAATGCTTTTCAACTTCATGGTCTTATAGCACAAAATAATCAGTAAATGCATGAAAAATAACAAATGAAGTCAGAAAGGGTTGTAAATTGATGATGTGGCTTTGAATGGTGCAATTTGAACATAGAAAAACAAGGGGGTTCAAATATGTTCAAAAGAAATGAAATCCCTTTGTACCAAATGAGTTTCCGTATGAAACCTTGATACTTCGAAAGAGATTGTGTGTTTTGTACACGAAGTGCATCCAGTTTTTGCCGTAAGCCTCTATACTTTGTTGCATATGCTATGTGGGTGAAATGATGATACCATGCCAACTTGGAACCTTATCATAGTTCATTTCAAATGCTTTTCAATTTCATGGTCTTATAGCTCAAAATAATCAGTAAATGCATGAAAAATAACAAATGAAGTTAAAAAGGGTTGTAAATTGATGATGTGGCTTTGGATGGTGCATTTTGAACACAGAAAAATCAGGGGGTTCAAATAAGTTCAAATGAAATGAAATCCCTTTGTAACAGACGAGTTTCCGTATGAAACCCCAATACTTCGAAGGAGATTGTTTGTTTTGTACACGAAGTGCATCCAGTTTTTGCCGTAAGCCTCTCTACTTTCTTGCACATGCTATGTGGGTGAAATGATGATACCATGCCAACTTGGAGCCTTTTTAGAGTTCATTTCAAATGCTTTTCAACTTCATGGTCTTATAGCTCAAAATAATCAGTAAATGCATGAAAAATAACAAATGAAGTCAGACAGGGTTGTAAATTGATGATGTGGCTTTGAATGGTGCATTTTGAACAAAGAAAAACAAGGGGGTTCAAATAAGTTCAAAAGAAATGAAATCCCTTTGTAACAGATGAGTTTCCGTATGAAACCCTGATACTTCGAATGAGATTTGTCTGTTTTGTACACGAAGTGCATCCAGTTTTTGCCGTAAGCCTCTCTACTTTGTTGCACATGCTATGTGGGTGAAATGATGATACCATGTGAACTTGGAACCTTAACATAGTTCATTTCAAATGCTTTTCAATTTCATGGTCTTATAGCTCAAAATAATCAGTAAATGCATGAAAAATAACAAATGAAGTCAAAAAGGGTTGTAAATTGATGATGTGGCTTTGAATGGTGCATTTTGAACACAGAAAAACAAGGGGGTTCAAATAAGTTCAAAAGAAATGAAATCCCTTTGAAACAGACGAGTTTCCGTATGAAACCCCGATAATTCGAAGGAGATTGTCTGTTTTGTCCACGAAGTGCATCCAGTTTTTGCCATAAGCCTCTCTACTTTCCCGAACATGCTATGTGGGTGAAATGATGATACCATGCCAACTTGGAACCTTTTTAGAGTTCATTTCAAATGCTTTTCAACTTCATGGTCTTATAGCTCAAAATAATTAGTAAATGCATGAAAAATAACAAATGAAGTCAGAAAGGGTTGTAAATTGATGGTGTGGCTTTGAATGGTGCATTTTGAACACAGAATAACAAGGGGGTTCAAATAAGTTCAAAAGAAATGAAATCCCTTTGTAACAGATGAGTTTCCGTATGAAACCCTGATACTTCGAATGAGATTTGTCTGTTTTGTACACGAAGTGCATCCTGATTTTGCCGTAAGCCTCTCTACTTTGTTGCACATGCTATGTGGGTGAAATGATGATACCATGTCAACTTGGAACCTTATCATAGTTCATTTCAAATGCTTTTCAATTTCATGGTCTTATAGCTCAAAATAATCAGTAAATGCATGAAAAATAACAAATGAAGTCAAAAAGGGTGGTAAATTGATGATGTGGCTTGGAATGGTGCATTTTGAACACAGAAAAACAAGGGGGTTCAAATAAGTTCAAAAGAAATGAAATCCCTTTGTAATAGACGAGTTTCCGTATGAAACCCCGATACTTGGAAGGAGATTGTTTGTTTTGTACACGAAGTGCATCTTATTTTTGCCATAAGCCTCCCTACTTTCTTGAACATGCTATGTGGGTGAAATGATGATACCATGCCAACTTGGAACCTTTTTAGAGTTCATTTCAAATGCTTTTCAACTTCATGGTCTTATAGCTCAAAATAATCAGTAAATGCATGAAAAATAACAAATGAAGTCAGAAAGGGTTGTAAATTGATGATGTGGCTTTGAATGGTGCAATTTCAACATAGAAAAACAAGGGGGTTCAAATATGTTCAAAAGAAATGAAATCCCTTTGTAACAAATGAGTTTCCGTATGAAACCTTGATACTTCGAAAGAGATTGTCTGTTTTGTACACGAAGTGCATCCAGTTTTTGCCGTAAGCCTCTATACTTTGTTACATATGCTATGTGGGTGAAATGATGATACCATGCCAACTTGGAACCTTATCATAGTTCATTTCAAATGCTTTTCAATTTCATGGTCTTATAGCTCAAAATAATCAGTAAATGCATGAAAAATAACAAATGAAGTTAAAAAGGGTTGTAAATTGATGATGTGGCTTTGGATGGTGCATTTTGAACATAGAAAAATCAGGGGGTTCAAATAAGTTCAAAAGAAATGAAATCCCTTTGTAACAGACGAGTTTCCGTATGAAACCCCAATACTTCGAAGGAGATTGTTTGTTTTGTACACGAAGTGCATCCAGTTTTTGCCGTAAGCCTCTCTACTTTCTTGCACAGGCTATGTGGGTGAAATGATGATACCATGCCAACTTGGAGCCTTTTTAGAGTTCATTTCAAATGCTTTTCAACTTCATGGTCTTATAGCTCAAAATAATCAGTAAATGCATGAAAAATAACAAATGAAGTCAGACAGGGTTGTAAATTGATGATGTGGCTTTGAATGGTGCATTTTGAACAAAGAAAAACAAGGGGGTTCAAATAAGTTCAAAAGAAATGAAATCCCTTTGTAACAGATGAGTTTCCGTATGAAACCCTGATACTTCGAATAAGATTTGTCTGTTTTGTACACGAAGTGCATCCAGTTTTTGCCGTAAGCCTCTCTACTTTGTTGCACATGCTATGTGGGTGAAATGATGATACCATGTCAACTTGGAACCTTAACATAGTTCATTTCAAATGCTTTTCAATTTCATGGTCTTATAGCTCAAAATAATCAGTAAATGCATGAAAAATAACAAATGAAGTCAAAAAGGGTTGTAAATTGATGATGTGGCTTTGAATGGTGCATTTTGAACACAGAAAAACAAGGGGGTTCAAATAAGTTCAAAAGAAATGAAATCCCTTTGTAACAGACGAGTTTCCGTGTGAAACCCCGATAATTCGAAGGAGATTGTCTGTTTTGTCCACGAAGTGCATCCAGTTTTTGCCATAAGCCTCTCTACTTTCCCGAACATGCTATGTGGGTGAAATGATGATACCATGCCAACTTGGAACCTTTTTAGAGTTCATTTCAAATGCTTTTCAACTTCATGGTCTTATAGCTCAAAATAATCAGTAAATGCATGAAAAATAACAAATGAAGTCAGAAAGGGTTGTAAATTGATGGTGTGGCTTTGAATGGTGCATTTTGAACACATAATAACAAGGGGGTTCAAATAAGTTCAAAAGAAATGAAATCCCTTTGTAACAGATGAGTTTCCGTATGAAACCCTGATACTTCGAATGAGATTTGTCTATTTTGTACACGAAGTGCATCCTGATTTTGCCGTAATCCTCTCTACTTTGTTGCACATGCTATGTGGGTGAAATGATGATACCATGTCAACTTGGAACCTTATCATAGTTCATTTCAAATGCTTTTCAATTTCATGGTCTTATAGCTCAAAATAATCAGTAAATGCATGAAAAATAACAAATGAAGTCAAAAAGGGTTGTAAATTGATGATGTGGCTTTGAATGGTGCATTTTGAACACCGAAAAACAAGGGGGTTCAAATAAGTTCAAAAGAAATGAAATCCCTTTGTAACAGACGAGTTTCCGTATGAAACCCCGATAATTCGAAGGAGATTGTCTGTTTTGTCCACGAAGTGCATCCAGTTTTTGCCATAAGCCTCTCTACTTTGTTGCACATGCTATGTGGATGAAATGATGATACCATGCCAACTTGTAACCTTTTTAGAGTTCATTTCAAATGCTTTTCAACTTCATGGTCTTATAGCTCAAAATAATCAGTAAATGCATGAAAAATAACAAATGAAGTCAGAAAGGGTTGTAAATTGATGGTGTGGCTTTGAATGGTGCATTTTGAACACAGAATAACAAGGGGGTTCAAATAAGTTCAAAAGAAATGAAATCCCTTTGTAACAGATGAGTTTCCATATGAAACCCTGATACTTCGAATGAGATTGTCTGTTTTGTACACGAAGTGCATCCAGTTTTTGCCGTAAGCCTCTCTACTTTGTTGCACACGCTATGTGGGTGAAATTATGATACCATGCCAACTTGGAACCTTATCATAGTTCATTTCAAATGCTTTTCAATTTCATGGTCTTATAGCTCAAAATAATCAGTAAATGCATGAAAAATAACAAATGAAGTCAAAAAGGGTTGTAAATTGATGATGTGGCTTTGAATGGTGCATTTTGAACACAGAAAAACAAGGGGGTTCAAATAAGTTCAAAAGAAATGAAATCCCTTTGTAATAGACAAGTTTCCGTATGAAACCCCGATAATTCGAAGGAGATTGTCTGTTTTGTCCACGAAGTGCATCCAGTTTTTGCCATAAGCCTCTCTACTTTCCCGAACATGCTATGTGGGTGAAATGATGATACCATGCCAACTTGGAACCTTTTTAGAGTTCATTTCAAATGCTTTTCAACTTCATGGTCTTATTGCTCAAAATAATCAGTAAATGCATGAAAAATAACAAATGAAGTCAGAAAGGGTTGTAAATTGATGGTGTGGCTTTGAATGGTGCATTTTGAACACAGAATAACAAGGGGGTTCAAATAAGTTCAAAAGAAATGAAATCCCTTTGTAACAGATGAGTTTCCGTATGAAACCCTGATACTTCGAATGAGATTGTCTGTTTTGTACACGAAGTGCATCCAGTTTTTGCAGTAAGCCTTTCTACTTTGTTGCACATGCTATGTGGGTGAAATGATGATACCATGCCAACTTGGAACCTTATCATAGTTCATTTCAAATGCTTTTCAATTTCATGGTCTTATAGCTCAAAATAATTAGTAAATGCATGAAAAATAACAAATGAAGTCAAAAAGGGTTGTAAATTGACGATGTGGCTTTGAATGTTGCATTTTGAACACAGAAAAACAAGGGGGTTCAAATAAGTTCAAAAGAAATGAAATTCCTTTGTAACAGACGAGTTTCCACATGAAACCCCGATACTTCGAAGGAGATTGTCTGTATTGTACACGAAGTGCATCCAGTTTTTCCCGTAAGCCTCTCTACTTTGTTGCACATGCTATGTGGGTCAAATGATGATACCGTGCCAACTTGTAACCTTATCAGAGTTTATTTCAAATGCTTTTCAATTTCATGGTCTTATAGCTCAAAATAATCAGTAAATGCATGAAAAATAACAAATGAAGTCAAAAAGGGTTGTAAATTGATGATGTGGCTTTCAATGGTGCATTTTGAACACAGAAAAACAAGGGGGTTCAAATAAGTTCAAAATAAATGAAATTCCTTTGTAACAGACGAGTTTCCGCATGAAACCCCGATACTTCGAAGGAGATTGTCTGTTTTGTACACGAAGTGCATCCAGTTTTTCTCGTAAGCCTCTCTACTTTGTTGCACATGCTATGTGGGTGAAATGATGATACCATGCCAACTTGGAACCTTATCAGAGTTTATTTCAAATGCTTTTCAATTTCATGGTCTTATAGCTCAAAATAATCAGTAAATGCATGAAAAATAACAAATGAAGTCAAAAAGGGTTGTAAATTGATGATGTGGCTCTGAATGGTGCATTTTGAACACAGAAAAACAAGGGGGTTCAAATAATTTCAAAAGAAATGAAATCCCTTTGTAACAGACGAGTTTCCGTATGAAACCTTGATACTTCGAAGGAGATTGTCTGTTTTGTACATGAAGTGCATCCAGTTTTTGCCGTAAGCCTCTCTACTTTGTTGCACATGCTATGTGGGTGAAATGATGATACCATGCCAACTTGGAACCTTATCAGAGTTCATTTCAAATGCTTTTCAATTTCATGGTCTTATAGCTCAAAATAATCTGTAAATGCATGAAAAATAACAAATGAAGTCAAAAAGGGTTGTAAATTGATGATGTGGCTTTGAATGGTGCATTTTGAACACAGAAAAACAAGGGGGTTCAAATAAGTTCAAAAGAAATGAAATCCCTTTGTAACAGATGAGTTTCCGTATGAAACCCCGATACTTCAAAGGAGATTGTCTATTTTGTACACGAAGTGCATCCAGTTTTTGCCGTAAGCCTCTCTACTTTCTTGCACGTGCTATGTGGCTGAAATGATGATACCATGCCAACTTGGAACCTTTTTAGAGTTCATTTCAAATGCTTTTCAACTTCATGGTCTTATAGCTCAAAATAATTAGTAAATGCATGAAGAACAACAAATGAAGTCAGAAAGGGTTGTAAATTGATGATGTGGCTTTGAACGGTGCATTTTGAACACACAAAAACAAGGGGGTTCAAATAAGTTCAAAGGAAATGAAATACCATTGTAACTGATGAGTTTTCGTATGAAACCCTGATACTTCGAAGGATATTGTCTGTTTTGTACATGAAGTGCATCCAGTTTTTGCCGTAAGCCTCTCTACTTTGTTGCACATGCTATGTGGATGAAATGATGATACCATGCCAACTTGGAACCTTTTTAGAGTTCATTTCAAATGCTTTTCAACTTCATGGTCTTATAGCTCAAAATAATCAGTAAATGCATGAAAAATAACAAAATGAAGTCAGAAAGGGTTGTAAATTGATGATGTGGATTTGAATGGTGCATTTTGAACAGAGAAAAACAAGGGGGTTCAATTAAGTTCAAAAGAAATTAAATCTCTTTGTAACAGACGTGTTTCTGTATGAAACCCTGATACTTCGAAGGAGATTGTATGTTTTGTACATGAAAGTCATCCGGTTTTTGCCGTAAGCCTCTCTACTTTGTTGCACATGCTATGTGGGTGAAATGATGATACCATGCCAACTTGGAACCTTTTCAGAGTTCATTTCAAATGCTTTTCAACTTCATGGTCTTATAGATCAAAATAATCAGTAAATGCATGAAAAATAACAAATGAAGTCAGAAAGGGTTGTAAATTGATGATGTGGCTTTGAATGGTGCATTTTGAACACAGAAAAACAAGGGGGTTCAAATAAGTTCAAAGGAAATGACATCCCTTTGTAACCGACGAGTTTCCGTATGAAACCCTGATACTTCGAAGGAGATTGTCTGTTTTGTACATGAAGTGCATCCAGTTTTTGCCGTAAGCCTCTCTACTTTCTTGCACATGCTATGTGGCTGAAATGATGATACGATGCCAACTTGGAACCTTTTTAGAGTTCATTTCAAATGCCTTTCAACTTCATGGTCTTATAGCTCAAAATAATCAGTAAATGCATGAAAAATAACAAATGAAGTCAAAAAGGGTTGTAAATTGATGATGTGGCTTGGAATGGTGCATTTTGAACACAGAAAAACAAGGGGGTTCAAATAATTTCAAAGGAAATGAAATTCCTTTGTAACCGACGAGTTTCCGTATGAAACCCTGATACTTCAAAGGAGATTGTCCGTTTTATACATGAAGTGCATCCAGTTCTTGCCGTAAGCCTCTCTACTTTGTTGCACATGCTATGTGGATGAAATGATGCAACCATGCCAACTTGGAACCTTTTTAGAGTTCATTTCAAATGCTTTTCAACTTCATGGTCTTATAGCTCAAAATAATCAGTAAATGCATGAAAAATAACAAAATGAAGTCAGAAAGGGATGTAAATTGATGATGTGGATTTGAATGGTGCATTTTGAACATAGAAAAAAAGGGGGGTTCAATTAAGTTCAAAAGAAATTAAATCCCTTTGTAACAGACGTGTTTCCGTATGAAACCCTGATACTTCGAAGGAGATTGTCTGTTTTGTATCTGAAAGTCATCCGGTTTTTGCTGTAAGCCTCTCTACTTTGTTGCACATGCTATGTGGGTAAAATGATGATACCATGCCAACTTGGAACCTTATCAGAGTTCATTTCAAATGCTTTTCAACTTCATGGTCTTATAGCTAAAAATAATCAGTAAATGCATGAAAAATAACAAATGAAGTCAGAAAGGGTTGTAAATTGACGATGTGGCTTTGAATGGTGCATTTTGAACACAGAAAAACAAGGGGGTTCAAATAAGTTCAAAAGAAATGAAATCCCTTTGTACCAGACGTGTTTCCGTATGAAACCTTGATACTTCGAAGGAGATTGTCTGTTTTGTACACTGTGACGCCCTCGATTCAATCATACACTAATCATACACGCAAATGTGTACGATCAAGATCAAGGACTCACGGGAAGATATCACAACACAACTCTAGACACAAATTAAAATAATACAAGCTTTATATTACAAGCCAGGGGCCTCGAGGGCTCGAATACATAAGCTCAAAAACAAAAGAGTCAGCGGAAGCAACAATATCTGAGCACAGACATGAGTTAGACAAGTTTGCCTTAAGAAGGCTAGCACAAAACAACAACGATCGAAAAGGCAAGGCCTCCTGCCTGGGAGCCTCCTAACTACTCTTGGTCGTCGGCGTCCGTCACGTGGTAGTAGGCACCCTCAGGGTAGCAGCAGTCGTCAAAGGTGGCATCTGGCTCCTGGACTCCACCATCTGGTTGCAACAACCAGAAAGAAGAAAGAAGGGGGAAAAGGGGGAGCAAAGCAACCGTGAGTACTCATCCAAAGTACTCGCAAGCAAGGATCTACACTACATATGCAACATTATCAAAGGAAGGCTGTATATGTGGACTGGGCTGCAGAAATGCCAGAATAAAGAGAAGGTCTAGTCCTATCGAAGACTAGCATCTTCTGGAAACCACCATCTTGCAGCAAACAGGAGGGTGTAGAGTAGCATAAAGTAAAGTGGTAGTAGTGTTATCAACCCCGGCCAGAGATCCTTTCTCGACTCCCTGCGAGAAAGCAAACCCAGAGCCATACTATCCAGTTATCATCACAATCAAATCCTCATCACCATCCAGTTCTCATCACAAGTATCTAGTTCTAGTTGTATCGATCGGGATACAACTCCAAGTGTCCGTTACCGTAGGACAGGCTATCGATAGATGTTTTCTTCCCTGCAGGGGTGCACCAACTTACCCACCACGCTCGATTGACTCCGGCCGGACACACTTTCCAGGGTCATGCCCGGCCTCGGCCAAACAATACGCCGCAACCCGACCTAGACTTAACAGAGAGGTCAGCACGCCGGACTAAACCTATGCCCCCAGGGGTCATGGGCCATCTCCTCGGAAACTCCTGCACGTTGCGTACGCGGCCGGTGAGCAGACCTAGCTACCTCCTTCAACAAGGCAGGCGCTTGCGCAGTCCAACCCGGCGCGCGCCACTCAGTCGCTGACGTCTATTAAGCTTTGGCTGATGTATACGACGCAGAACGCCCATACTATGCCCACGTGATGGTTAGTGCTATCAGGCCAGAGGCCCCTCGGATCAAATATCCAAATCGTAGTGGATTAGGAACGCGCGGTAACAAGCAGAGACTCTCGAAAGAGGTGACCCCGTTGCCCCGTCTCGAGGACTTGCGGCAAGGGCTAAGAATGCCCGGCCACGCCTCGTAATTATCTCACGGGCACCTTCCAGGTCAACCCGTCTCCACATCACTTTCCAAGTAACAGTTGTAAAGTCCAAGTATCCGTGTGTCCAAACATCAAGAGGAAAACCCAAGGAATCACCCTCGGTGGGTTCCACTCAATGTAATCATCAAGGTGAACATAGAGGAATCACCCTCGAGGTTCACACTTGAGGGGTTGCACGACAGAGTCGTATCGGAAGTGGTTAAAGAGGAAATCACCCTCGATGACCACGACCGAATAGCTACACTACAGGTTAACATCAGAAGTGCTATAGAGGTCTCACCCTCGGCACTCGATAGTAACCCAGCAGTGTCGAGCAACTAAGGGGAAAGTGATGTGCGGTGCCGGGGCCTGGTCTTCAATCCCGTTGAACGGGTCTTCAATGATGAAGCAAGGGCAACAAGGACAAGGTGGGGGGTCACTGATGGATCACTAACCAACCTATACTAAGCAGATTAGGATAAGCAGGTAAGGTACAATAACAGGTACAAAAGCAGGCTATGCATCAGAATAGGAGCACACAATAACAGTAGCAAAATCTAATGCAAGCATGAGAGAATGGAATGGGCGATATCGGGATGATCAAAGGGGGGGGGCTTGCCTGGTTGATCTGCCAAGGAGGGGTCGTTGTCGACGACGTAGTCGATCACCGGGGCATCAGCGGCCTCGGGGTCTACCGGAGAGAAGAGGGGGAAGAAACAGTAAATACATAGCAAACAGAGGTAACACTAAGCATGACATGACGATACGTAGCGCTAAGCGTGCTCTAACGCGGTCCTAGACGTTATAGGTGAAGGGGGAAATCAACCGGGAAGGTGTTCCCGGTTCCGGACCTGTGTCAGACAGATGACTGGAGGGGGAAAGTTCCATGTTCAGCATGCTAGGGGCATGTGACAGATGAACGGACCGCGTATTCGGATTTGTTGGATTTTTCTGAGCAACTTTCATATAGAAAACATTTTCATCGGAGTTACGGTTTAAAAGTTACGGATCTTCAAAGTTTAAACCAATTTCTGAATTATTTTAAAAGCAGAAAAGGTTTATTGCGTCAGTAGTGACGTCAGCATTGCGTCAGCTCTGCTGACCAGTCAAACTGACAGGTGGGACCCACCTGTCAGCCTCTCTGTCTAACAGAGGCTTAACTAAGCTAACAGGGTTAGTTAGGGGGCATGGGCCCCAGCAGTCAGTGACTGGTTAGTACTAACTAACTAACTAATTTAATTAACGTTTTAATTAATCATTTTTATTTAGAAAAAAAAATGTTTATTTAACAAAAATATGCGATGGGGCCCGCGTGTCAGAGACACTGTGTGCCCAGTCAGCACAGTTGACTGAGTCGACTTAGTCAACAGGGGCCCGCGGGGCCCGCTGGCAGTGACCCAGGGGGGTGGCCCTGACTGGCCACGTCGGCGGCGGGCGCCGGAGTGGCTCCGACGAGCCGAAACCACGGCGGAGCGGCCAGGAGAGCATCGGGATTCGCCTACGAGCGTCCGTTTTTCGCGCGACTTGGCGCGCGCGAACGGGAAGATGACGCCGCGTCCAACCGGAGTGGTTACGAGGCCGGGGGTGGACGGAGGTGACGGCGGCGAGCTCGGGAACCTCGCCGGAGTTCGTCCACGATCAGGAACGGCGCTACAGGGCTCGGCAGAGCGCGGGGATGGGTGCTTCGGGCTCGCACGGGCGGGCTGAGCACGACCCCGAGCTCGGTAGAGCTCGACGGGCAGCGAGGGCACGACTACGAGCTCATCGGCGGTGAGGTGTTCGGGTGCGGCAAAAGCGGCGGCTGCGGCTACAGGGAGATGCCGAAGAGAGGGGGAGGCGATGCGGCTGCTCACCGTGAGCCTGTAGGTGTGCGCTAGCGGGCTCGGGGAGGACCAACGGCGGTGAATCGGCATCGGAGACGAAGACGGCAGTAGGAGGAAGAAGGAGTCGTCGGGCTCGTGGTGGTGGCTCCCTTCTCGCTCCAGTTGGTGCAGAGGGTGTAGCCGAGGACGGCGCGTCTCGTGGACGTGTTGGCGAGGCGCGGGGTGGCCGGTGTCCGCGGCTACGGCACATCCATGGCGACGGCGGCGCCGGTTGAGGAGAGGAGGGGATCTGGAGAGCGAGGGAGAGAGCGACGAGGGGGAGAAGGGGCAAGTGGGCGACTGGGGAGGGAGCAGAGGCGTCGGGGCTGCCCTTATCCTCCCACGGCGCCTGTAGCGGCATGGCCGACGAGGTGGTTCGGCGGCGACGAGCCCCTGTAGCGGCGCGCATCGGGGGAATAGGAGGGAGGGGAGAGCGACCGGGGAGGTTGGGCCGGCTGGGCTGGTTGGGGGGCCAAGGGGGGGGGGCAGGGGGCTGTGGGTCGCTAAGGCCCAAGGGGAGGCCAGGGCTCTCCCTCCCCCTCTTCTTTTCCCTTTTTTTTTAAACAGCTTTTGCATTTTCTTTTCTTTTTCTTTTAGCCAATAAAGACTTTGCAAAAAAATTATGCCATTGGACAAAATAATCTCAAAGAATTATTAGGCACTGCCCAAAAAGATTGTGAGGCTTTAGAAATAGTTTGCCATTTTCATAAATTAAAAAGGCATTTAATTTATTTCTTAAGCCACTGTTTGAAGTAGCTTAGGCCACTCAAACCTTTTTGCAAAAATGTTGGTTCACCACCAAAATTAGTTGTGGATTATTCTGCACATGATGAACATTTTTGTTTTCATGTCTGAGCATTTTGAATTTCAGACAAAAATTTGAATTTGAATTCAACTGGAATTTAAAAGAGAAAGGAGACAATTATGATCAGGAACATGTTTAGCAAAAAGATTAACTTAACCCCAGGGGTTACTGTAGCATCATTACACCGGGGTGTTACAACTCTCCTCCTCTAAAAGAAATTCTCGTCCCGAGAATTAAGAGGTAGAAGGGAAAAGATCGGGGTATTCAGCCCGGAGGTTATCTTCGCGTTCCCAAGTGGCTTCCTCTTTAGTATGATTCGACCATTGCACCTTGAGGAACTTAGTAACCTTCTGGCGGGTTCGATGTTCAGCTTCTTCAAGAATGCAGATCGGATGCTCCTTGTATGTGAGATCATCTTGAATTTCAATCAATTCCGGATCCACTTCACGTTCCGGATCCTTGAAGCATCGACGAAGTTGCGACACATGGAAGACATCATGAACGTGAGAGAACTGAGGTGGCAACTCCAGTTGATAAGCCACCAGTCCACGACGGGCGAGAATACGGAAGGGACCAATGTAGCGAGGAGCTAACTTTCCCTTGACTCCGAACCGATGAGTGCCTCTCAAAGGAGTGACACGCAGATAAGCTTGTTCACCAGGTTGATAAGTTGAACCCCAGTGTTTCCGGTCATAGTTGCTCTTCATGCGGGATTGGGCCGCCTTGAGATTATCCCGGACAATGCGAACCTGCTCTTCAGCTTGTTGAATAATGTCCGGACCAATGAGTGCTCGTTCCCCAGTTTTTGACCAATTCAGAGGGGTTCGGCACTTACGTCCATAAAGCACTTCAAAGGGTGCCATCTTCAAGCTGGCTTGATAGTTGTTGTTATAAGAGAACTCCGCATAAGGGAGAGATTCTTCCCACTTCTTGCCGAAAGAAATAACACAAGCTCGAAGCATGTCTTCAAGAATTTGATTGACTCGCTCGACTTGGCCTTGGGATTGGGGATGATAAGCAGTGCTCCATGTAATATGAGTTCCCATTGCCTCTTGGAAACTATCCCAGAACTTAGAAGTGAAAATACTGCCGCGGTCTGAACTGATCTCCTTCAGAATGCCGTGGAGTGACACAATTCGGGAGATATACAAGGTTGCCAATTGACTAGCAGTGATAGTCTCCTTCACTGGCAGAAAGTGAGCAACCTTCGAGAATTGGTCGATGACGACAAAGATAGCATCGTTACCTTTCTGAGACTTGGGAAGGCCAGTGACGAAGTCCATTTGGATCTTATCCCACTTCCATTCAGGAATCGGAAGCGGTTGTAGAAGTCCAGCCGGTTTTTGATGTTCTGCTTTGACGCGACGGCAAACGTCACATTCTTCAATATATCGAGCAATGTCTTGCTTCATCTTAGACCACCAGTACTTCTGACGGATGTCTAGATACATCTTGGTACTTCCCGGATGAATAGAGAGAGGGGTGTCATGTGCTTCTTTCATCACCTTCTCTGTCATAAGCTCGAACCGGGGTACGACAATGCGATCTCTGAAGTATAAGGTTCCATCTTCACCAAGTGAGAAATCTCTGGATTTCTCTAAGGCAAGATCCTTTTTCATCAGATCAACATGAGCATCTTTGGCTTGAGCAGACTTGATTGCTTTCAGAAGAGTTGGTTCCAAAACAAGGTTATTCAGAGAACCCTGTGGAACTAGTTGAAGGTTCAGCTTGCATAGCTCTTCATAAAGGCGGGGTTGAGCTTTGTAGACCTGGTGATTATTGCAATAAGACTTTCGGCTTAGGGCATCGGCCATTACATTAGCCTTGCCAGGTGTATAAGATATACCGCAGTTGTAGTCAGCAATAGCTTCCATCCATCGCTGTTGACGGAGGTTCAGATCTGGCTGAGTAAACAGGTACTTCAGACTCTGATGATCAGTGAAGATCTCACAACGATTACCGAGAAGGTATTGTCGCCATAGCTTCAATGCAAAGATAACCGCTGCAAGCTCAAGGTCATGAACCGGGTAGTTTTCTTCGTGAGGACGCACTTGACGGGAGGCATAGGCAATCACCCTGCGCTCTTGCATTAGAACACAGCCTAATCCTTGACGTGAAGCGTCACAATAGATGACAAAGTCCTTGCGAGAATCAGGGGGAGCAAGCACTGGGGCAGAAGTCAGTTTATCCTTGAGTGCCTGGAAACTTTCCTGACATTTGTCTGTCCAATCGAACTTAACGCCTTTGTGAAGCAGATTAGTCAGTGGCTTGGCAATCTTGGAGAAGTTCTCGACAAAGCGGCGACAATAGCTGGCCAGTCCGAGAAAGCTTCTGACTTGCTTGACAGTCTTCGGAGGGGTCCAGTCAAGAATAGCCTGAACGCGCTCTGGGTTGACGGCAATACCATCCTTGGAGATAACATGACCAAGGTAGGTGACTTCGGGTAACCAGAATTCACACTTGGAATACTTGGCATAAAGTTGATGCTCTCGAAGCTTCTCCAGAACAAGACGAAGATGTTCAGCATGTTCTTCTTTATTCTTCGAATATACCAGTATATCATCCAGATAGACTACGACGAACTTGTCGAGGTAATCCATGAATATATAGTTCATCAGACGAGAGAATGTAGCTGGAGCATTGGTTAAACCGAATGACATGACGGTGTACTCGTAAGAACCATAACGAGTCACAAATGCGGTCTTTAGAATATCCTCTTCACGAACACGGATCTGGTGGTAACCCAACCTCAAGTCGAGTTTAGAGAATATCGATGAACCAGCCAGTTGATCATACAGATCATTGATCCGAGGAAGGGGATATTTGTTTTGAATTGTAGCTTGGTTGATAGGACGATAGTCTTGGACCAAATGGTTCGTACCGTCCTTCTTCTTGACGAAGAGAGAAGGTGCTCCCCAAGCAGAGGAACTTGGACGAATGAAACCCTTGTGAAGAGATTTGTCGATTTCCTCCTTAAGCTCAAGGAGTTCATGAGGTGGCATCTTGTAGGGTCGTTTTGCAATAGGAACGGTGCCTGGTTTCAAGTCGATGACGAACTCGACAGCCCGAGCAGGGGGTATTCCTGGAAGTTCTTCTGGAAATACGTCTTGGAAGTTGCGAACGATTGGAATCTTTTCAATTCCCTCAAGAGGTGCCGCGTTCAACGCATTCAAAGCATAAAGTCGTGCTTCAGCGTTTTGAACAAGCTGAGCATGGTAGGTTACAATCTCATATGAAGGATGTAGGAGGTGAACGACCTTGGTAGCGCAAACGATAGAGGCAGTATGCGCTTTCAACCATTCCATTCCCAGAATGAGGTCAATATTGGAAGACTCCAGAATAATGGGAGAAACAAGGAATTCCAACCCTTCAATTTCAACAGGAACGTCGCGACCAATCATGGTAGTTTGACATCGGCCCGCAGGGGTGCGTACCACTATCGGAGTGTTCATGGGCTCGCATCGAATGTCATGTGCGTAAGCAAAATTTTCTGACATGAATGAATGTGATGCTCCTGAATCAAACAAAACAGAAGCTGGTACTGAATTAACAAGGAGAGTACCCATCACAGTGGCAGGCTGGTCTTGAGCTTCATTCAGATCAATATGATTAGCCTGACCACGACCATAAGGTCTGGCATTGTTGTTATGGGGCTGATTGTTACGGTCAGTTGAAGACAGAGCCAGCTGATTCTGATTCTGAGGGCATTTCCTGGAGCGGTGACCTGGAAGGCCACACTTGAAGCACAGACCATCATTGGGATTGGGAGCATAAGCTTGGGGCGGTACAGCCCGAAGGGGCTGCCTCTGCGGTTGAGGAGGCAGACGAGGTGCAACATAGGACTGTCTTGGTGCAGGTGCAGTTGGACGATACATGCTGTGGGGAATCCATATCCGACGCTTCTGCGCTGACGGGCCCGAAGATGGGCCCGCATCACGGCTACGCCTGAGGGATCCCTGGTGTTCCTGAAGACCAGTCTCAACCTGAATAGCCTTGTTCACCAGGGTGGCGAAGTCGGCAAAGTCATGAACGAGCAATGCTAGCTTAATATCAGGGTGAAGTCCATCACGAAACTTCTCTTGCTTACGAGCAGCAGTTGCAATGTCTTCTTCAGCATAACATGACAAGTCCAGAAATTCCCGTTGATAAGCATCTACAGTCTTGTTGCCTTGGGTGAGGTTGCGGAACTCTCGCTTCTTCCTGTCCATGGTTCCCTGAGGAATGAAACGGGCACGGAAGGCAGCTTGGAAATCCGGCCAAGTAATGACCGTTCCAGCAGGTAGGGTATGCCTGTGGCTGTCCCACCATTGAGCAGCAGGACCCTTCAGAAAGAAAGATGCGAAGGTGACATAGCTGGCAGGGGCAACACTAGCAGACTCCATTTCATATGTGATGTCGCGGAGCCAGTCATCAGCATCAAGGGGTTGAGTTGAGCTGCGGTAGATAGATGGGTTGAGGCGCATGAAGTCCTGCAGAGTTACTCGGGTTGGATGTTGATTCATGTTCGGACGAGGAAACTGAGACATCATTCCTTCCATGAACTGGCGAGTTAACTCGAACTGTTGCCTCATTCCAGTAAAGAATTCAGGCGGTGGTGGGTCGTTGGCACCACAGGCACGACCAGCGGGTCTAACCATCCTGCTAACATGTAACAGGGGTAGTTCAGCATTGAGCATTTGCAAAGATAAGGATCATTCATGATGAAAACATGCATAATGAAGGAGGTACGATGGATTCCACTCCGTAGTCAGCACGACAGGGTGTGCACTACTCAAAAAGCTATCCTAAGGAATAACTATGGCTTCATCCAACTTCGGGGTGAATGTGGTCACGGGATCCTCATGTTAGTAAAATCATTTAACCCGAGTAGAAGAGAGTTCAGAGTCCCAGAGTATAGACGAGGAGTAAAAGATGCTAATACCACCCAATAGCGACGTGGGCCCGTAAGCCACACAGCCAATGTTAGTAAAAGTTTTCAGTGACTAGACTCAACTTCGGCCAAGGAGTTGGAAAGGGGGCTACCTACAGGCAGTCGGCTCTGATACCAACTTGTGACGCCCTCGATTCAATCGTACACTAATCATACACACAAATGTGTACGATCAAGATCAAGGACTCACGGGAAGATATCACAACACAACTCTAGACACAAATTAAAATAATACAAGCTTTATATTACAAGCTAGGGGCCTCGAGGGCTCGAATACATAAGCTCGAAAACAAAAGAGTCAGCGGAAGAAACAATATCTGAGCACATACATGAGTTAGACAAGTTTGCCTTAAGAAGGCTAGCACAAAACAACAACGATCGAAAAGGCAAGGCCTCCTGCCTGGGAGCCTCCTAACTACTCTTGGTCGTCAGCGTCCGTCACGTGGTAGTAGGCACCCTCGGGGTAGCAGCAGTCGTCAAAGGTGGCATCTGGCTCCTGGACTCCACCATCTGGTTGCAACAACCAGAAAGAAGAAAGAAGGGGGAAAAGGGGGAGCAAAGCAACCGTGAGTACTCATCCAAAGTACTCGCAAGCAAGGATCTACACTACATATGCAACATTATCAAAGGAAGGCTGTATATGTGGACTGGGCTGCAGAAATGCCAGAATAAAGAGAAGGTCTAGTCCTATCGAAGACTAGCATCTTCTGGAAACCACCATCTTGCAGCAAACAGGAGGGTGTAGAGTAGCATAAAGTAAAGTGGTAGTAGTGTTATCAACCCCGGCCAGAGATCCTTTCTCGACTCCCTGCGAGAAAGCAATCCCAGAGCCATACTATCCAGTTATCATCACAATCAAATCCTCATCACCATCCAGTTCTCATCACAAGTATCCAGTTCTAGTTGTATCGATCGGGATACAACTCCAAGTGTCCGTTACCGTAGGACAGGCTATCGATAGATGTTTTCTTCCCTGCAGGGGTGCACCAACTTACCCACCACGCTCGATTGACTCCGCCGGACACACTTTCCAGGGTCATGCCCGGCCTCGGCCAAACAATACGCCGCAACCCGACCTAGACTTAACAGAGAGGTCAGCACGCCGGACTAAACCTATGCCCCCAGGGGTCATGGGCCATCTCCCCGGAAACTCCTGCACGTTGCGTACGCGGCCGGTGAGCAGACCTAGCTACCTCCTTCAACAAGGCAGGCGCTTGCGCAGTCCAACCCGGCGCGCGCCACTCAGTCGCTGACGTCTATTAAGCTTTGGCTGATGTATACGACGCAGAACGCCCATACTATGCCCACGTGATGGTTAGTGCTATCAGGCCAGAGGCCCCTCGGATCAAATATCCAAATCGTAGTGGATTAGGAACGCGCGGTAACAAGCAGAGACTCACGAAAGAGGTGACCCCGTTGCCCCGTCTCGAGGACTTGCGGCAAGGGCTAAGAATGCCCGGCCACGCCTCGTAATTATCTCACGGGCACCTTCCAGGTCAACCCGTCTCCACATCACTTTCCAAGTAACAGTTGTAAAGTCCAAGTATCTGTGTGTCCAAACATCAAGAGGAAAACCCAAGGAATCACCCTCGGTGGGTTCCACTCAATGTAATCATCAAGGTGAACGTAGAGGAATCACCCTCGAGGTTCACACTTGAGGGGTTGCACGACAGAGTCGTATCGGAAGTGGTTAAAGAGGAAATCACCCTCGATGACCACGACCGAATAGCTACACTACAGGTTAACATCAGAAGTGCTATAGAGGTCTCACCCTCGGCACTCGATAGTAACCCAGCAGTGTCGAGCAACTAAGGGGAAAGTGATGTGCGGTGCCGGGGCCTGGTCTTCAATCCCGTTGAACGGGTCTTCAATGATGAAGCAGGGGCAACAAGGACAAGGTGGGGGGTCACTGATGGATCACTAACCAACCTATACTAAGCAGATTAGGATAAGCAGGTAAGGTACAATAACAGGTACAAAAGCAGGCTATGCATCAGAATAGGAGCACACAATAACAGTAGCCAAATCTAATGCAAGCATGAGAGAATGGAATGGGCGATATCGGGATGAT
>NC_041391.1:254494071-254495747 GCF_002162155.2 Triticum dicoccoides
CTGGTTGATCTGGCAAGGAGGGGTCGTTGTCGACGACGTAGTCGATCACCGGGGCATCAGCAGCCTCGGGGTCTACCGGAGAGAAGAGGGGGAAGAAACAGTAAATACATAGCAAACAGAGGTAACACTAAGCATGACATGACGATACGTAGCGCTAAGCGTGCTCTAACGCGTCCTAGACGTTATAGGTGAAGGGGGAAATCAACCGGGAAGGTGTTCCCGGTTCCGGACCTGTGTCAGACAGATGACCGGAGGGGGAAAGTTCCATGTTCAGCATGCTAGGGGCATGTGACAGATGAACGGACCGCGTATTCGGATTTGTTGGATTTTTCTGAGCAACTTTCATATAGAAAACATTTTCATCGGAGTTACGGTTTAAAAGTTACGGATCTTCAAAGTTTAAACCAATTTCTGAATTATTTTAAAAGCAGAAAAGGTTTATTGTGTCAGTAGTGACGTCAGCATTGCGTCAGCTCTGCTGACCAGTCAAACTGACAGGTGGGACCCACCTGTCAGCCTCTCTGTCTAACAGAGGCTTAACTAAGCTAACAGGGTTAGTTAGGGGGCGTGGGCCCCAGCAGTCAGTGACTGGTTAGTACTAACTAACTAACTAATTTAATTAACGTTTTAATTAATCATTTTTATTTAGAAAAAAAAAACGTTTATTTAACAAAAATATGCGATGGGGCCCGCGTGTCAGAGACACTGTGTGCCCAGTCAGCACAGTTGACTGAGTCGACTTAGTCAACAGGGGCCCGCGGGGCCTGCTGGCAGTGACCCAGGGGGGTGGCCCTGACTAGCCACGTCGGCGGCGGGCGCCGGAGTGGCTCCGACGAGCCGAAACCACGGCGGAGCGGCCAGGAGAGCGTCGGGATTCGCCTACGGGCGTCCGTTTTTCGCGCGACTTGGCGCGCGCGAACGGGAAGATGACGCCGCGTCCAACCGGAGTGGTTACGAGGCCGGGGGTGGACGGAGGTGACGGCGGCGAGCTCGGGAACCTCGCCGGAGTTCGTCCATGATCAGGAACGGCGCTACAGGGCTCGGCAGAGCGCGGGGATGGGTGCTTCGGGCTCGCACGGGCGGGCTGAGCACGACCCCGAGCTCGGTAGAGCTCGACGGGCAGCGAGGGCACGACTACGAGCTCATCGGCGGTGAGGTGTTCGGGTGCGGCAAAAGCGGCGGCTGCGGCTACGGGGAGAGGCCGAAGAGAGGGGGAGGCGATGCGGCTGCTCACCGTGAGCCTGTAGGTGTGCGCTAGCGGGCTCGGGGAGGACCAACGGCGGTGAATCGGCATCGGAGACGAAGACGGCAGTAGGAGGAAGAAGGAGTCGTCGGGCTCGCGGTGGTGGCTCCCTTCTCGCTCCAGTTGGTGCAGAGGGTGTAGCCGAGGACGGCGCGTCTCGTGGACGTGTTGGCGAGGCGCGGGGTGGCCGGTGTCCGCGGCTACGGCACATCCATGGCGACGGCGGCGCCGGTTGAGGAGAGGAGGGGATCTGGAGAGCGAGGGAGAGAGCGACGAGGGGGAGAAGGGGCAAGTGGGCGACTGGGGAGGGAGCAGAGGCGTCGGGGCTGCCCTTATCCTCCCACGGCGCCTGTAGCGGCATGGCCGACGAGGTGGTTCGGCGGCGACGAGCCCCTGTAGCGGCGCGCATCGGGGGAATAGGAGGGAGGGGAGA
>NC_041391.1:254495796-254499927 GCF_002162155.2 Triticum dicoccoides
CATGGCCGACGAGGTGGTTCGGCGGCGACGAGCCCCTGTAGCGGCGCGCATCGGGGGAACAGGAGGGAGGGGAGAGCGACCGGGGAGGTTGGGCCGGCTGGGCTGGTTGGGGGGCCAAGGGGGGGGGCAGGGGGCTGTGGGTCGCCGAGGCCCAAGGGGAGGCCAGGGCTCTCCCTCCCCCTCTTCTTTTCCCTTTTTTTTAAACAGCTTTTGCATTTTCTTTTCTTTTTCTTTTAGCCAATAAAGACTTTGCAAAAAAATTATGCCATTGGACAAAATAATCTCAAAGAATTATTAGGCACTGCCCAAAAAGATTGTGAGGCTTTAGAAATAGTTTGCCATTTTCATAAATTAAAAAGGCATTTAATTTATTTCTTAGGCCACTGTTTGAAGTAGCTTAGGCCACTCAAACCTTTTTGCAAAAATGTTGTTTCACCACCAAAATTAGTTGTGGATTATTCTGCACATGATGAACATTTTTGTTTTCATGTCTGAGCATTTTGAATTTCAGACAAAAATTTGAATTTGAATTCAACTGGAATTTAAAAGAGAAAGGAGACAATTATGATCAGGAACATGTTTAGCAAAAAGATTAACTTAACCCTAGGGGTTACTGTAGCATCATTACACCGGGGTGTTACATACACGAAGTGCATCCAGTTTTTGCCGTAAGCCTGCCTACTTTGTTACACATGCAATGTGGGTGAAATGATGATACCATGCCAACTTGGAACCTCATCAGAGTTCATTTCAAATGCTTTTCAACTTCATGGTCTTATAGCTCAAAATAATCAGTAAATGCATGAAAAATAACAAAATGAAGTCAGAAAGGGTTGTAAATTGATGATGTGGCTTTGAATGGTGCATTTTGAACACAGAAAAACAAGGGGGTTCAAATTAGTTCAAAAGAAATGAAACCCTGATACTTCGAAGGAGATTGTCTGTTTTGTACACGAAGTGCATCCAGTTTTTGCCGTAAGCGTCTCTACTTTATTGCACATGCTATGTGGGTGAAATAATGATACCATGCCAACTTGTAACCTTTTCAGAGTTCATTTCAAATGCTTTTCAACTTCATGGTCTTATAGCTCAAAATAATCAGTAAATGCATGAAAAATAACAAATGAAGTCAGAAAGGGTTGTAAATTGATGATGTGGCTTTGAATGGTGCATTTTGAACACAGAAAAACAAGGGGGTTCAAGTAAGTTCAAAAGAAATGAAATCCTTTGAAACAGACGAGTTTCCGTATGAAACCCCGATACTTCGAAGGAGATTGTCTGTTTTGTACACGAAGTGCATCCAGTTTTTGCCGTAAGCCTCTCTACTTTCTTGCACATGCTATGTGGGTGAAATGATGATACCATTCCAACTTGGAACCTTTTTAGAGTTCATTTCAAATGCTTTTCAACTTCATGGTCTTATAGCTCAAAATAATCATTAAATGCATGAAGAATAACAAATGAAGTCAGAAAGGGTTGTAAATTGATGATGTAGCTATGAATGGTGCGTTTTGAACACAGAAAAACAAGGGGGTTCAAATAAGTTCAAAAGAAATGAAATCCCTTTGTAACAGTTGAGTTTCCGTATCAAACCCTGATACTTCGAATGAGATTGTCTGTTTTATACACGAAGTGCATCCAGTTTTTGCCATAAGCCTCTCTACTTTCTTGAACATGCTATGTGGGTGAAATGATGATACCATGCCAACTTGGAACCTTTTTAGAGATCATTTCAAATACTTTTCAACATCATGGTCTTATAGCTCAAAATAATCAGTAAATGCATGAAAAATAACAAATGAAGTCAGAAAGGGTTGTAAACTGATGGTGTGGCTTTGAATGGTGCATTTTGAACACAGAATAACAAGCGGGTTCAAATAAGTTCAAAAGAAATGAAATCCCTTTGTAACAGATGAGTTTCCGTATGAAACCCTGATACTTCGAATGAGATTGTCTGTTTTGTACACGAAGTGCATCCAGTTTTTGCCGTAAGCCTCTCTACTTTGTTGCACATGCTATGTGGGTGAAATGATGATACCATGCCAACTTGGAACCTTATCATAGTTCATTTCAAATGCTTTTCAATTTCATGGTCTTATAGCTCAAAATCATCAGTAAATGCATGAAAAATAACAAATGAAGTCAAAAAGGGTTGTAAATTGATGATGTGGCTTTGAATGGTGCATTTTGAACACAGAAAAACAAGGGGGTTCAAATAAGTTCAAAATAAATGAAATCCCTTTGTAACAGACGAGTTTCCGTATGAAACCCCGGTACTTCGAAGGAGATTGTCTGTTTTGTACATGAAGTGCATCCATTTTTTGCCGTAAGCCTCTCTACTTTCTTGCACATGCTATGTGGCTGAAATGATGATACCATGCCAACTTGGAACCTTTTTAGAGTTCATTTCAAATGCTTTTGAACTTCATGGTCTTATAGCTCAAAATAATCAATAAATGCATGAAAAATAGCAAATGAAGTCAGAAAGGGTTGTAAATTGATGATGTGGCTTTGAATGGTGCATTTTGAACACAGAAAAACAAGGGGGTTCAAAGAAGTTCAAAAGAAATGAACTCCCTTTGTAACAGACGAGTTTCCGTATGAAACCCCGATACTTCGAAGGAGATTGTCTGTTTTGTTCATGAAGTGCATCTAGTTTTTGCCGTAAGCCTCTCTACTTTCTTGCACATGCTATGTGGGTGAAATGATGATACCATGCCAGCTAGGATTCTTTTTAGAGTTCATTTCAAATGCTTTTCAACTTCATGATCTTATAGCTCCAAATAACAGATGAGTTTCCGTATGAAACGCTGATACTTCGATTGAGCTTGTCTATTTTGTACACGAAGTGCATCCAGTTTTTGCCGTAAGCCTCTCTACTTTATTGCACATGCTATGTGGGTGAAATGATGATGCCATGCCAACTTGGAACCTTATCATAGTTCATTTCAAATGCTTTTCAATTTCATGGTCTTATAGCTCAAAATAATTAGTAAATGCATGAAAAATAACAAATGAAGTCAAAAAGGGTTGTAAATTGACGATGTGGCTTTGAATGGTGCATTTTGAACACAGAAAAACAAGGGGGTTCAAATAAGTTCAAAAGAAATGAAATTCCTTTGTAACAGATGAGTTTCCGCATGAAACCCCGATACTTTGAAGGAGATTGTCTGTTTTGTACACGAAGTGCATCTAGTTTTTCCCGTAAGCCTCTCTACTTTGTTGCACATGCTATGTGGGTGAAATGATGATACCATGCCAACTTGGAACCTTATCAGAGTTTATTTCAAATGCTTTTCAATTTCATGGTCTTATAGCTCAAAATAATCAGTAAATGCATGAAAAATAACAAATGAAGTCAAAAAGGGTTGTAAATTGATGATGTGGCTTTGAATGGTGCATTTTGAACACAGAAAAACAAGGGGGTTCAAATAATTTCAAAAGAAATGAAATCCCTTTGTAACAGACGAGTTTCCGTATGAAACCTTGATACTTCGAAGGAGATTGTCTGTTTTGTACATGAAGTGCATCCAGTTTTTGCCGTAAGCCACTCTACTTTGTTGCACATGCTATGTGGGTGAAATGATGATACCATGCCAACTTCGAACCTTATCAGAGTTCATTTCAAATGCTTTTCAATTTCATGGTCTTATAGCTCAAAATAATCTGTAAATGCATGAAAAATAACAAATGAAGTCAAAAAGGGTTGTAAATTGATGATGTGGCTTTGAATGGTGCATTTTGAACACAGAAAAACAAGGGGGTTCAAATAAGTTCAAAAGAAATGAAATCCCTTTGTAACAGATGAGTTTCCGTACGAAACCCTGATACTTCGAATGAGCTTGTCTGTTTTGTACACGAAGTGCATCTAGTTTTTGCCGTAAGCCTCTCTACTTTGTTGCACATGCTATGTGGGTGAAATGATGATGCCATGCCAACTTGGAACCTTATCATAGTTCATTTCAAATGCTTTTCAATTTCATGGTCTTATAGCTCAAAATAATTAGTAAATGCATGAAAAATAACAAATGAAGTCAAAAAGGGTTGTAAATTGATGATGTGGCTTTGAATTGTGCATTTTGAACACAGAAAAACAAGGGGGTTCAAATAAGTTCAAAAGAAATGAAATCC
>NC_041391.1:254500348-254504364 GCF_002162155.2 Triticum dicoccoides
CAAAATAGTCAGTAAATGCATGAAAAATAACAAATGAAGTCAAAAGGGTTGTAAATTGATGATGTGGCTTTGAATGGTGCATTTTGAACACAGAAAAACAAGGGGGGTTCAAATAAGTTCAAAAGAAATGAAATCCCTTTGTAACAGACGAGTTTCTGTATGAAACCCCGATACTTTGAAGGAGATTGTCTGTTTTGTACACGAAGTGCATCCAGTTTTTGCCGTAAGCCTCTCTACTTTCTTACACATGCTATGTGCGTGAAATGATGATACCATGCCAACTTGGAACCTTATCAGAGTTCATTTCAAAATGCTTTTCAACTTCATGGTCTTCTAGCTCAAAATAATCATTGAATGCATGAAAATTAACAAATGAAGTAAGAAAGGGTTGTAAATTGATGATGTGGCTTTGAATGGTGATTTTTCAACACAGAAAAAAAGGGGGTTCAATTAAGTTCAAAAGAAATGAAATCTCTTTGTAACACACGAGTTTCCGTATGAAACCCCGATACTTCGAAGGAGATTGTCTGTTTTGTACACGAAGTGCATCCAGTTTTTGCCATAAGCCTCTCTACTTTCTTGCACATGCTATGTGGGTGAAATGATGATACCATTCCAACTTGGAACCTTTTTAGAGTTCATTTCAAATGCTTTTCAACTTCATGGTCTTATAGCTCAAAATAATCAGTAAATGCATGAAAAATAATGAATGAAGTCAGAAAGGGTTGTAAATTGATGATGTGGCTTTGAATGGTGCATTTTGAACACAAAAAAACAAGGGGGTTCAAATAAGTTCAAAAGAAATGAAATCCCTTTGTAACAGACGTGTTTCCGTATGAAACCCTAATACTTCGAAGGAGATTGTCTGTTTTGTACATGAAAGTCATCCAGTTTTTGCCGTAAGCCTCTCTACTTTGTTGCACATGCTATGTGGGTGAAATGATGATACCTTGCCAACTTGGAACCTTATCATAGTTCATTTCAAATGCTTTTCAACTTCATGGTCTTATAGCTCAAAATAATCAGTAAATGCATGAAAAATAACAACTGAAGTCAAAAAGGGTTGTAAATTGATGATGTGGCTTTGAATGGTGCATTTTGAACACAGAAAAACAAGGGGGTTCAAATAATGTCAAAAGAAATGAAATCCCTTTGTAACAGACGAGTTTCCGTATGAAACCTTGATACTTCGAAGGAGATTGTCTGTTTTGTACATGAAGTGCATCCAGTTTTTGCCGTAAGCCTCTCTACTTTGTTGCACATGCTATGTGGGTGAAATGATGATACCATGCCAACTTGGAACCTTATCAGAGTTCATTTCAAATGCTTTTCAATTTCATGGTCTTATAGCTCAAAATAATCTGTAAATGCATGAAAAATAACAAATGAAGTCAAAAAGGGTTGTAAATTGATGATGTGGCTTTGAATGGTGCATTTTGAACACAGAAAAACAAGGGTGTTCTAATAAGTTCAAAAGAAATGAAATCCCTTTGTAACAGATGAGTTTCCGTATGAAACCCTGATACTTCGAATGAGCTTGTTTGTTTTGTACACGAAGTGCATCCAGTTTTTGCCGTAAGCCTCTCTACTTTGTTGCACATGCTATGTGGGTGAAATGATGATGCCATGCCAACTTGGAACCTTATCATAGTTCATTTCATATGCTTTTCAATTTCATGGTCTTATAGCTCAAAATAATTAGTAAATGCATGAAAAATAACAAATGAAGTCAAAAAGGGTTGTAAATTGATTATGTGGCCTTGAATTGTGCATTTTGAACACACAAAAACAAGGGGGTTCAAATAAGTTCAAAAGAAATGAAATCCCTTTGTAGCAGACGAGTTTTCGCATGAAACCCCGATACTTCGAAGGAAATTGTCTGTTTTGTACACGAAGTGCATCCAGTTGTTCCCGTAAGCCTCTCTACTTTGTTGCACATGCTATGTGGGTGAAATGATGATACCATGCCAACTTGGAACTTTATCATAGTTCATTTCAAATGCTTTTCAATTTCATGGACTTAAAGCTCAAAATAATCAGTAAATGCATGAAAAATAACAAATGAAGTCAGAAAGGGTTGTAAATTGATGATGTCGCTTTGAATGGTGCATTTTGAACACAGAAAAACAAGGGTGTTCTAATAAGTTCAAAAGAAATGAAATCCCTTTGTAACAGATGAGTTTCCGTATGAAACCCTGATACTTCGAACGAGATTGTGTGTTTTGTACACGAAGTGCATCCAGTTTTTGTCGTAAGCCTCTCTACTTTGTTGCAGACGCTATGTGGGTGAAATGATGATACCATGCCAACTTGGAACCTTATCATAGTTCATTTCAAATGCTTTTCGATTTCATGGTCTTATAGCTCAAAATAATTAGTAAATGCATTGAGAAATAACAAATGAAGTCAAAAAGGGTTGTAAATTGATGATGTGGCTTTGAATGGTGCATTTTGAACACAGAAAAACAAGGGGGTTCAAATAAGTTCAAAATAAATGAAATCCCTTTGTAACAGACGAGTTTCTGTATGAAACCCCGATACTTCGAAGGAGATTGTCTGTTTTGTACACGAAGTGCATCCAGTTTTTGCCGTAAGCCTCTCTACTTTCTTGCACATGCTATGTGGGTGAAATGATGATACCATGCCAACTTGGAACCTTATCAAAGTTCAGTTCAAATGCTATTCAACTTCATGGTCTTATAGCTCAAAATAATGAGTAAATGCATGAAAAATAACAAATGAAGTCAGAAAGGGTTGTAAATTGATGATGTGGCTTTGAATGGTGCATTTTGAACACAGAAAAACAAGGGGGTTCGAATAAGTTCAAAAGAAATGAAATCCCTTTGTAACAGACGAGTTTCTATATGAAACCCCGATACTTCGAAGGAGATTGTCTGTTTTGTACACGAAGTGCATCCAGATTTTGCCGTAAGCCTCTCTACTTTCTTGCACATGCTATGCGGGTGAAGTGATGATACCATGCCAACTTGGAACCTTTTCAGAGTTCATTTCAAATGGTTTTCAACTTCATTGTCTTATAGCTCAAAATAATCAGTAAATGCATGAAAGGGTTGTAAATTGATGATGTGGCTTTGAATGGTGCATTGTGAACACAATAAAATAGATAAGTAGAAACAAAAAAAAACCTTAATAACATAAATAAAACTTATGAAACTAAAATTATCAAAGTATGTTCTGTTCAAAACATTATAAGCAACTTCTATTATTATTGAAACTAAAATTATATTAAATTGATGCAACTAAAATTATCAAAGTATTTTCTGTTCAAAATCATTAAAAGCAAAAAGAATTTTCATAAAGAACTTTTTTGTTAGAAACTTTAATAGCAAAAAGAATTATCATAAAATAAAATTAATAAGTGATTGTAAACAAAATAAAATAAAATAAATAAGTATTTTGTTGTAAGTAGAAACAAAACAAAATAAATAAAGCAAAAAAGAAAACAAAAAAACTGGGAAAAAATCAAAAATTTGCCACCAACTGGGCCACCACAGCCTGAATACGACTAGAAAACCATCCATGGGCCAGGATTCGGGCCCGCTGTAGGCCCAGAAGGCCCATCAGGCAAAGCAGTAGGAAGTAGGCACGCAAGCCTGCGGTGGAGAGGAGCTCGAGAGGGGTGTGGCAGTGGGGCTTATAAACCACTGCGCGCCCCTCTCAACTAGCGAGGTGGGACTAAACTTTGGCCCCGACGGGGGCAGCACAGGGGCCTTTGGTCCCGGTTGGTGGCACCAACCGGGACTAAAGGGGGGGCATTGGTACTAGTTCATGGCACCAACCGGTACCAATACCTTTGCTATATAAGCCAGCAATCGTGAAAATTTCTTAGTTCTTCGATCCCTCCGACGACGCCGCCAGGCTGCCTGAGCTCGCCGTGCCTCTGCCGCGCCCTCGACCACGCCGCCGTTGCCCCGCCCTGACCACACCGCCATCGCCCCTGCCCCCCGACCACACCGCGCGTCCTCGCCGTGCCTCTGCCTCACCCCCGACCCGCG
>NC_041391.1:254505019-254514506 GCF_002162155.2 Triticum dicoccoides
CGCGCCGTCGACGTTGTCGCCGCCCTCTGCCCCGTCGACGCCATCACCCCTGCCCCGACCACGCCGCCGTCGCCCCTGCCCCGACCACGCCGCTGTCGCCGCCCTATACACCGATGCCGGCGCCGTGCCTCTACCCTTGCCCCGACCACCTCTCCTTGGTCAGGCCGGCCGGCGCCGCCCCCCTGTCCACTCCTCTATTTTTCACATATATATGATGTTTTTTTCCAGATTATATGTATATGTGTGAGTATATGTATGTGTGTATATCTGATTATATGTCCTTTTTTATATTTTTTGTTCATATATATGATGATTTGTTTTTTGCCTTTTTATAAAAATGTATATATGTATGTATGTTCTCTGTGCATATAAAAGTTAGATTTTTAGTACATTTGGGTACATTTTAGGTTTGTTTTTTCAATATATGTTCTCTGATTTAGTACATTTTAGGTTAGTTTCATTTTTAGAAAAGTTTTATATATTTAGGAAAATAAGGAAGAGAAGGAAGTAGGAAGAATAAGAAAAAGTTTTATATATGCAAAAGTTACATTTTTAGATTAGTATTATAGATGTAGCTAGGAAGATAAGGAAGAAGAAGAAAAGGAAGGAGAGGAAAAAGGAAAATAAGAAGAGGAAGAAAGGAGAAGAAGACGAGATGTAGAAGAGGAGAAATAAATAAGAAGAAGAAAAAAGAAGAAAAATAAGAGGATAGGAAGAAAGGAATAGAGGAGAAACAAGAAAAAAAATAGAACTTCAGCACGAGGGGGGGTACCGATATACCCCCTCCCCAATAACATTATTTTCCCACGTATATGTATGTCGCGTCGTGGTCGATATAACCCCCTCCCGCATAACTTCGACCTGAGGGGCGGTCGATATATATACCCCCCCTCGACCGTGATAACTTAATTATACCATGGCAGCACCTCCCTCGGCCCTCTCGCTCGACCAAAACTCTCGAGAAAAAACGATGTTGGCCTCCTACACCCTCCCGCCGCGCCCCTACCCGATAAACTCTCTCGAGGCCACCCAAATTTACCAAGTTAAAAGAGCGTTGTCGTCGAGTCCACCCCAAACCCTTGAAGCGTTGTGTCGAGGCCACCCCAAATCCTTGAAGCGTTGTCTAGGCCACCCCAAACCCTAGAGAAGCAACGTCGAGGCCACTAACATGATTCCTTATTGTGATTATCTAGCTAGTTCTATGTTTGCCACTAATATATATCCATATGTACCATGTTTGAATAATAATTGACATGTTGTAAATATTTGCAGAAACTATGGAGCACTCCCGAGATCAAGCAACAGAAGCGATGTTGGGGGACATAATCGCACATGGAAGTGATGTCGTTGCGTCATTTCTCAATGACACGGATGGTCAGGAAGGACTGGGTGAAGAAGAGGGCTATGTTCATGATGGCTCCGGCCCATTAATGACGGTACAAGAAGAGGGCTATGTTCATGATGGCTCCGGTGACCCAATGGAGGTACAAGAAGGAAACCGTGCTAACTGCTCCGGTGACCGAACCGAGTCTAGCCAGGTATATATATATTAGTTAAGCCCGTGCTGACTAGTTAATTGATGCATTCATTGTTTTCATATGTACACATATTAATTAACTCTCGTCTTTCTTCTTTTTTCTCTAGATCTCCGGATCGAGCTCAACTTCGGTAAAGAAACGAGGCCCGAAGAAAAAGTT
Organism: Triticum dicoccoides; assembly: GCF_002162155.2. Taxonomy (NCBI): domain Eukaryota; kingdom Viridiplantae; phylum Streptophyta; class Magnoliopsida; order Poales; family Poaceae; genus Triticum; species Triticum dicoccoides. Next base: position 254,506,717 of record NC_041391.1, read on the forward strand.
GCGCTCAGATGAAAGGTTTGAGATCACAGCAATCGCGCGCGATGGCATGCCGATTGAACCCATCCGGACAAGGAATGTATTTCGTCTTCAGTGAGGGGTTCTTGTTAGGGACAAGATCCCGATCAGTATCCAGCAATGGTTAAGGCCAAAGAAGGAAGACCCTGAGGTGCCGACGTCTTATGTCTCCGATATGCAGAAAGAAGATCTTTGGACAACGTGTCGGTGTACTAAAGTAGGGGTACCTTAGTACCCCGAACTTGTGCACGGGCAGTCGCAGCGTCCCGCGGCAAGGCTTGCCGGGCGTCCGCCAAGATCCTCCGTCATTCCTATTACTGCCATTCAAGAACAAAGTGTTAACTGAGAAGACAAGGCTCCGGCAAGAGGAGCTTGCCGGGAAGGACAAGACCCCGGCAAGAGGAGCTTGACGGGAAGGGCAACCGAGGCACTGCGAAGAACTTACCGCGGCGCGTTGCGCGTCCCGGCAAGGCCCGGCGAGCGACAAGCTTGCGGGTGCGACAAGACAGCGACCGCAGGAAGGCGCTTGCCGCGGCGAAGCCACCACTCTACATCCACGCTCCAGCACATCCGACGACGTGTCGCCGCAGGATCGCTCCTGGTGCACGTGGCGGGTAGCTGTGCAGCCAAGCGGTGCGAGGTGGCAAGTGAAGATGACTAGGAGGCCATCGTGGCGATCGGTGGCGCCTCTAACGGTCGCTTCCTGCATTGTTGGGGAGACCAGACGGGCATTAAATGCCCTTGTCCCCTGCCGTCAGAGTTAGGTAGGGGGCACTGTTGATAGCGGTTGTACCAACCCCCGCTTTTACGTTTTTACCCCTCTCTCTACGCTGCCACCTGTCGGTGACCCCTTTAGACTATAAAAAGTAGGCCCATGCGCACGTAGAAGGGGTTCGACTCATTCGAAGCTACAACACACCCACACTCTCTAGCAAGAACAGAATAGAAACACAAAGCAGCAGTAGGAGTTTTATCTCTCCGGAGAGCTCCGAAGCTGGGTAAAATCCCTCGCATGCTCGACCTCGATCTGCTCTTCGTGCGCCCTCCGCTCCCTGCCAGACCAAAAAGGGGCCCTGCCCCATAGGTGCTCGTTTCCCACGACATCTTTGGCGCGCCAGGTAGGGGGCGTCGAGGTTGTGCGAACCTGATCCGGTCTTCATGCGCGCTACATCAACATCTTCATCGACATGCCACCTAAGAAGAAGACTTCGGAGGTGGCTGGCCCGTCCGCGTTGATCCCACCGCCACGAGAGCAGGCGAGCGATGGGGTAGACGCCGGCGGAGGAGCGGGCGCCGACGGGGGGACTCACATCGTCACCAGGTCCAAGGACAAGGCCCCGCAAGCTTTGGCGTCTGCACTTACACCGCACCCCTCCCAGGAGGTGCAGAATCGACAACGCCATGATGCTCCTAGCACCGTACTCGCGTTGGAGCAAGGCCAAGCTGGTGGAATGCGGGACGCTCAAGGCCAACATACGCGTCAACACGTTGGCACGAGCGCAGTACGGTCGCCTGGACGAGATGTTGCTCCTTCTAACACTGTTAGAAGTCTGAGCATAACTCGCTCCTCGCGTCGTTCGCCGCCACCGCCCAAGACTCCGGAGGAAGCGCTGGCACGAGCCCAGCTGCTTCTAGATTACCCTCCAGCACCAGACAAGATCGACGACTGGAGGGCCACCATTCAGAGCTTCATCGGCTTCGCCAACGGCGACAAGCCCCGGCAACCGAGCACATCGAAGCCCCGGCAAGACGCCTAGACGCGAGCCAACGCCGACAAGACCGCTGGGGGTGCCACCACCGTGCACTCCCCGCCCCGAAGGCCAAGATCGCCGACTCGCCGGGCCAACCTCGACACCGACTCCACCGCGTCGTCGGACCCGCGAGCTCGCCGTGATCAACGCCAAGTTCTCCAGGAACGACGATACGAAGACGCTCGCACTCGCATCGAGCGACGAAGAGAAGCGCGGCGTCAGTCAGACCAGCGCACTGGGCCCACTGTTGATATGCATGCGCCAGGGGAACCAAGCGACTTGCCGTATGCGGTAGGTTGCCCTGCGTTCACCCGTGAGCTGCGGCAGGTCCAGTGGCCCAGCACCAAGAATTATAAGCCAGATGTGCCTGAGAAGTACGATAGCAGGATACATTCGTCGGAGTTCCTCAGCGTCTACACCATTGCAGTGCAGGCTGCCGGGGGACGCGACGAGAAGATCCTCGCCAACTACTTTCCGTTGGTGCTCAAGCCTAACGTCAGATCTTGGCTCATGCACTTGCCGGACAACTCCATCTCTTCGTGGGCGGACTTGTGCCATCAGTTTGTTGGCGCCTTCACAGGCGGCCACAAGCCCGATGGCCAGGAGAGCGATCTTCATTTGCTCGCCCAGAAGGAAGGAGAACCCCTCCGCAAGTACATACAGATATTCAGCCAGGTGCAGCGCAACATCCCAGACGTCCACCCTGCCGTGGTTATCAGCGTGTTCCATCAGAACGTGCGTAACCGCGGGATGAGGGAGGAGATGGCGATGTGCAAAATCAGAGATGTCAGCGAGCTATATGCTCTGGCCGACAAGTGTGCACGGGCTGAAGAGGGGAGGAAACTCCCCGGAGAGAACGCAGGAGCAGAAGGATCTGACAGTGAAGACGCCCCTCCGGCAAAGAAGAACCGGAGGCGGAATAACAGAAAGAGGAAAGCTAAGGATGTGCTAGTTGTCGAGCAGTCCGACAACGGAGGCGGTGCCAACAAGGCGAAAGCTGGTGACTCCGGCGAGGCTGTGGTGGCCGCCGACAAGCAGGAAGACTCCGGTAAGCAGTATTGCAAGATCCAACGCACCAAGGGCCATGACCTCCAAGCTTGCAAGAAGGTTGAGTAGATGGTAGAGTTACAGAAAGCTGAATACGAGCGCCGCGACAAGAAGAAGGCCCAAGAAGGTGGCGGAGGATCCGGCAAGAAGCATCCCGCCCGGGGAGGGCGCCGCGGCAAGGCCAAGCAGCAGCAAGGAGACAGGCCCCCCCGCGGCCGCGACAAGGACGGAGATGAGGACGAGGATGATGACATGGAAGAAGATGAGACCGATGAGCAAGAGTTTCAGAAGGCGACAGAGGTTTTGTGCGTTGACGGCGGTGCTTCTCTGCACACCTCGCACCGTCAACTCAAACAGTGGGTGCGGGAGGTAAATGCAGCAGAACCATCAGTCGAATCGCGCAAGCCCCTGAAGTCGTCCAGCACGCCCATCATCTTTGATGTTGAGGATCACCCTGATCGCATCACTGCGGTCGGGTGCTTGCCGATGTTGGTTTCGCCAACCATCCGCAACCTCAAGGTCACAAAGATGTTGGTTGACGGTGGGGCCGGCCTGAATCTGATCTCTTCCGTGGTGCTCAACATGCTCCAGATCCCCGACAGCGAGCTCGAAGAAACTGGTACCTTTCAAGGAATCAATCCGGGAAGGAGCAAGCCGAAGGGGAAGATCACGCTGCCAGTGACGTTTGGCAGCGAGCTGAATTTCAGGACAGAGAGAGTCACATTTGACGTTGCTGATTTCCCATTGCCCTACAATGGGATACTCGGTCGTCCGGCGCTTGCCAAGTTCATGGCAGCCTCCCACTACGCCTACAATGTGCTCAAGATGCCTGGTCCGATAAGTGTTATTTCTGTCCCTGGCGACAAGAAGGATGCACTTATCTGTACCGACAAGATCTACCGGGAAGCAGCAGCCGCAGCAGAACGCAAACCACTTGCCGCTGAAGCTCCCGGGGGGAAGAAGAAGAAGATCAAGTCCGGCAAGAGTAGCTCTGATGCCCTCTCCGGCAAGCGCACCTCCTCGGAGTGCTGCACTACCGTCGAGGACGCACCATCGAGCTCCACCGGCAAGTGCAAGAAGGCAAAGACAGCTACACCAGAGACCAAGAAAGTGGCCGCCAAGGAGGACGGCACTGGTGGTACCTTCACCATCAGTGCCACGCTTGACCCTATATAGGAAAGCGCGCTCGTTGCTTTCCTGCGGGCGAATGTCGATGTGTTTGCATGGAAACCATCTGACATCCCCGGTGTTCCCAGGAAAGTAATTGAGCACCACCTTGCCGTCTGTCCTCACGTGCGGCCCATCAAGCAGAGAGTTAGGAAGCAAGCGGTGGAACGCCAAGAGTTCATAGCAGAAGAGATCAAGAAGTTGGAAGCAGCAGGCCTCGTCCGAGGAGTACTCCATCCAACGTGGTTAGCCAATCCAGTAGTCTTGCGCAAGGCGAATGGGAAGTGGAGGCTTTGTATTGACTTCACGGATGTTAATAAAGCTTGTCCCAAAGATCCATTTCCCTTGCCACGCATCGACCAGATTGTCGACTCCACGGCGGGATGTGATCTGCTTTCATTTCTTGATGCATACTCAGGATACCATCAGATCTTCATGGCAGAAGAGGATGAAGAGAAGACCGCATTCATTACTCCATGTGGCACGTACTGCTTTGTACGGATGCCTTTCGGACTAAAGAATGCCGGTTCAACGTTTGCAAGAGTAGTCAGTCATGCTTTTGAGCCACAGCTACACAGAAATGTAGAAGCTTACATGGATGATATAGTGGTCAAAAGTAAGAACAGAGAAACTTTGGTTCAAGATTTGGAGGAAACTTTTGCAAATCTTCGTAAGATCAATCTCAAGTTGAACCCCGAGAAGTGCGTGTTTGGAGTCCCTTCCGGCAAGCTTCTCGGGTTCATTGTGTCCCAGAGGGGGATTGAAGCCAACCCCGACAAGATCAAAGCGATCGAGCAGATTGAAGCCCCGAAGCGCGTCAAGGATGTGCGGAGGCTTGCCGGCTGTGTTGCTGCTCTCAGTAGGTTCATCTCTAAGTCTGCTGAGCGCGCCCTGCCGTTTTTCAAAATTTTGAAAAAGGCAGGTCCAATGAAATGGACTCCAGAGGCGGAGGCTGCGCTGCAGGACTTGAAGAGATACCTATCCTCCACTCCAACACTTGTCGCACCTAAGCCACAAGAGAAGTTGCTACTATATCTAGCGGCAACTAATCAAGTGGTTAGTGCTGCGTTAGTAGCGGAGAGGGAGGCAGATGATGAGCCAGTGACCGCGGCAAGCGAGTCCAGCGACAAGCAGAGGGCTGCCCCGTCAAGCTCTGGTCCCGACAAGGATGAATCTGTGCAGCCGCAGGCAGAGAAACAGAAGAAGATGGTGCAGCGCCCAGTTTATTTTGTCAGCTCCCTTCTACAGGGAGCTAGATCAAGATACTCTGGAGTGCAAAAGTTGCTTTTCGGCCTTCTCATGGCCTCAAGGAAGCTGCGCCATTACTTTCAAGCACATGAGATCACAGTTGTCACTCGCTTTCCGTTGAAGAGGATACTGCAAAATCCAGAAGCAACAGGCATGATTGTCGAGTGGGCACTGGAATTGTCAAGCTTTGGCCTCAAGTTTGAGAGTACCTCAACTATTCAGAGCCGAGCATTGGCCGAATTCATAGCAGAGTGGACGCCAACTCCGGAGAAGAGCATCCCCGACAAGGAAGCAAATAAAGAATGGGTCATGTACTTTGATGGTGCCTTCTCGCTGCAAGGCGCCGGTGCGGGCGTACTACTTGTCGCACCCACCGGAGAGCACCTCAAGTACGTGGTCCAGATGCACTTTCCCAAGGAGCAGGCAACAAACAATACTGCAGAGTATGAAGGCCTGCTTGCCGGACTCAGGATCGCGGCAGACCTTGGGATCAAGAAGCTTATTGTCAGGGGTGAGTCACAGCTTGTCGTCCGTCAAGTGAACAAGGATTATCAGAGTCTGTTGATGGAAGCATACATTGATGAGGTGAGGAAGCTGGAAGAGCATTTTGACGGCCTGCAGATGGAACATGTTCCAAGAGCTCAGAATGACATTGCAGACGGCCTGTCAAAGTGCGTCGCACTCAAGTTACCTGTGGAACCAGGAATTTTTGTGCTCAAGCTGACTCAGCCATCTGTAACACCATCAGCTGGACAAGGCAAGAAGATAAAGTTGGTTTCTGGCGACTACTTTCCGGCAGAACTCCCCGAAGCCGCCGCTAAGAAGGTCCCCAGAATCAACACAGAAAGTGCTGAGGAGCAGTCTGCTCCGACAAACCCTAGGGTTTGTTTCGTTGAAGCAGACGCTCCCGACAAGCTGTGTCCCAACACACTTGCCGGGGAGCATCACGCTCCGGCAGGATCGCAGATTCTTGCCGTGGAAGCGGATGTTCCCGCAGCAGCATTTGCGCCTTTAGTCCTTGTCGTCGAGCCACAAGCTCCGGCGTGGGCACAGCAGATCGTCCATTTCCTTCGAACAGGAGAACTTCCCGAAGAGCAAGAAGAAGCAGAGAAAGTAGCCCGGCAATCAAGTATGTACCAGTTTGTCGATGACATACTGTACAGAAGAAGATTCAACGGAGTGAAATTGAAAAGCATTTCTCAAGAAGAAGGACAGGAGCTATTGGCAGAGATACACGGAGGCATATGTGGTCACCAGATTGGCGCAAGAGCACTTGCCGGCAAAGCCTTCCGGCAAGGTTTCTTTTGGCCGACAGCCCTCCAGGATGCAACTGCACAAGTAACCAAGTGTGAAGCGTGCCAGTTCCACTCTAAACCGATTCATCAACCAGCTCAAGCTCTCCAAACAATCCCTTTATCCTGGCCATTTTCGGTCTGGGGGCTCGACATCCTCGGCCCCTTTCCCCAAGCAGTCGGGGGCTTCGAGTACTTATACGTAGCAATCGACAAGTTCACGAAGTGGCCGGAGGTGGAGGCAGTGAGGAAGGTGACAGCACAATCAGCAGTCAAGTTCTTCAGGTCAATTGTTTGCCGTTTTGGAGTCCCTAACAGGATCATCACCGACAATGGCACACAATTCACGAGTCGCACCTTCATGCAGTACGTCCAAGATCTTGGCGCCAAGATCTGCTTCGCTTCTGTTGCTCACCCGAGAAGCAACGGTCAAGCGGAGAGGGCAAATGCTGAAGTGCTGCGCGGGCTCAAGACCAGAACGTTTGACAGGCTGCACAAGTGCGGAAGAAATTGGATCGAGGAGCTGCAGGTGGTTCTTTGGTCGATCAGGACGACGCCAAATCGAGCCACTGGTCAGACACCTTTTGCTCTTGTCTACGGAGCAGAAGCAGTTCTCCCCATGGAACTCGTATACGGATCGCCTCGAGTGCTCGCTTATGATGAGCTTGAGTAAGAGCAGCTGCGACAAGATAACGCGCTGCTCCTCGAGGAAGATCGTCTTCAGGCTGCTGTACGAGCTGCTCGCTACCAGCAAGCTTTGCGCCGCTACCATAGCCACAAAGTTAATGCCAGAAGCTTCGAGGAAGGCGACCTTGTTCTGAGGCGCGTTCAATCCGCCAAGAATTCCAACAAGTTGACGCCGAAGTGGGAAGGCCCTTATCGGGTAAAGCGAGTCACTAGGCCCGGCGTTGTCCGCCTTGAGACCGAAGATGGCTTTCCGGTGAGCAACTCCTGGAACATAGAACATCTTCGCAAGTTTTACCCATAAGGCGCGGTTGCCGGGACCCGTTCCGGCAACTATCTTTTGTACAAGCTTTGCCGCTGTTGCATGTAACCCTATGTACAAAGCCGAGCGCAGATCCTGTGCATAAATAAAGATCCTGTGCTATGCAAAAGTTTTCAAATTTCATGCCTTTTTCTTTTTTAGCATGTATACACTGACATTTTGTGCAGCACTTGCCCCCGGTAAGCAATAACGAGCCTCAAGACTCCATGTCATTATTTTCTCTTCTTTCTTTTCTTCAAAAAGAAGATTCCTCCACACATAAGT
>NC_041391.1:254514975-254519104 GCF_002162155.2 Triticum dicoccoides
TGGACTAGGCGTTGTTCGAAGAAGCATAGCCTTGCAAGGGCGCAGACGACAGAAAAGCTAAGTTGCCAAAGTTTAAGCACAGTTAGTTTAAATTTTTAAGTTATCTTCCTTGAACGACCATGCTTTGTATGGAAAACCTGTGCGCGAAGGAACCAACTCGTGGCTAGTTGCGCCCTTACTTTGTTTCGAGTCCGCTCAACAATGAAAGTGTGCTGTGACTAGTCCCGACAAGGTTTCTTGCCGGAAGCAACACCGCCAGCAGGCTGCTGATGTTCCGCACTCAGCGCTCACGGCAAGTGTGCTTGCGCCGGCAAGTTCCCTAAAAGTGTAGGGTAAAAACATACAAAGAAGGGAATCAAGTAAAGGAGATAGCATAGCAAACATTGCCCAGAATAAAGTTATATTACAAAAGTAACTTGTTGCGGCACTGACTAAATTGTTCTCATGACTTAAATAACAGCGACAAGGAAGGGAAAAGAAAGGTGGCCTAATCCACGCGCTCGCCGTCAACCCTCCTGACCTCATTCACCTTGTCCACGATGGGCGCGACAATGGCTTTGAGTTCTTCAAGATCAGCACCCGCCGGCAGCTTCTTGAGGACGCAGGAGAGGTCGAGGCCTGGATTGCGGAAGAGTATCTTCACCAACACCTTCTCCAAGACCTTGGCGCAGATTGCGCGCGACTCGTCCGCCAGCTTCTTCAGGATCCTTTCCCGGAGTTGCTGGAGGGCTGTCACCACGCCCTTGAAGAAGAGAGTAAGCTTGGCGCTGGGCTGGAGGTTTTCGTCAGTGGAGTACCTGAAGCCCGCTAAGTCCAGCTCCTCCAGCTCCTCGTCGATGGTTGCAGCGATGTTGACGAGGCCCTCCATCCAGAGCTCCACCGTAGCCTTGAAGGTGTTCTGAGTCTCGGCAGCCCTCGTCAGCAGCTCCTCGTTGCCCTTGATCTCTTTCTTCAAGTCATACTCTCGCTTCTTGGCGGCGTCCAGCATCTCCGTCAAGGTGGCCAGCTTCACCTCCAGATCAGCGCTCTAGTCCTTGGCGGCATTCAGTTCCTTGATCTTGTCGGCAAGTTGAACTTGCAGATCACCATGGGCAAGGGCATCCTTCTCACGTTCGCGCTGGAGTGCGGCAAGCTCCTCATTCTTCTCTTTCATATCAGCCTCCAGCTGCGTCACCTTTGCTTCCAGTTCCTTCTTGGCGGCCTCAGCAGCTGCGGCAGCATCCTTTGCTTCCTTAAGCGCCCTGCCAAGTGATTGCTCCCGTGCGGCGAGCTCCTCCTCGTGGCTGTCCAGATTGACCTTGTTCTGCGTCAGTTCACCTTCCCGCCTGGACATCTCCTCGGCGGCGAGCCTCTGCTGCTCCTTGGCTTCAGCCTTTTCCAAGATGAACGCCTTCTTCGCTTCGTCAAGTTGCGCCCTCTCCTCCGCAATGGATCGGAGGGCCTCCTGGTTGCGGCTCTTGAGCTCCTCCGCATGCCTCTCTATGTCAACTCCCGCCCGCGCGACAAGTGCTTCCTGGGACTCAAGCTTCGCTTGCTGGGCGCGGTAGAGTGACACCAGTTTCCTGAGCAGTTGCTCCTCCTCGGACTCGACACTGCTGCTGCTTGGCGCGTCAACCACTGCCAGCCCAGTAGAGGCGAGTACTTCCCCGTCAAACTCCTCTCCTTCGACCGGCGCCCTGGAGCTCGACGCCCAGGGAAGCTTTATGTATACGCCTTCGCCGGCCTTCAAGTAGGCGCCTGGCTGGGGCTCCTCGGAGCCCGGCACTGCATTAGTGGCGGAGGGGTCGGCGGTCGGTGAAGCGCCTTGCGCTCCTGTGCCCTCCGGGTCGTCAGTACGATCGCCGGACTCCTCGCCAGCTCCTGCGCCAGCAGCCTTGGCGGCCTCTTCATCAGCGGGTTCATCAGCGCCGGCCTCTTCCTCATCAGCGGCGGTGTCTTCAGTATTGCCGCGCGCGCCTTCCTTGTCGGTGGCCTCAGTCTCCATCGGGTCTACGAGAGGGGGATCTGAAGACAGGAAGAGGAAGGAAAAAGTCAAGCAAAGATCCAGAAAGAAGAACAGAAGAAGAACCCAAGGGAAGATTCCCGACAAGAAGGATTACCTGTGCTGGGCTCTGTGACCATGGGCTCCGTCACCGAAGGCTCACTGGTCCCATCCCTTGCCGGGGACCTCTCCCTTGCCGGGGAGCGCTCCCTTGTCTGGGAATCGCCCCTTGGCGGAGTAGTCGAAGCAAACAACACCTCCGGGGCGGTTTCTGCTTCCTCCTGAAGGGCCTGTTCTGCTCCTACACAAACAAATCAGCAAACAAGATGTCAGCAAAAGAGAAAAAGCACCCATGCGCGCCCCACAACAGGAAGTGAACCAAACACTTACGCTGGGGGCTGTGCTGGGGGCTGCTGCGAGAAGAAGGAACCGGGTCCGTCAAGGTGGTCTCGGACGTGTCTTCTGCCATCGCAGCAGGATCGTCCTCGATGACAACCACGGGGACCTTGGCCCTCTTCGCCGCTCTCTCGGCCAGAGTCCTGAAATAGAACGAGGATTCGGAGAGAAGCAGATCAGATGCAAGATAAGAAACAATAAAGACTTGAGAAATACAAGTGCAGCAAGGAGAAGATCTTAATCCTCCTCTTCTTCTTCCTCCTCATCGGAGCTCAGCGCGGAGAGGTCGAAATCCGGCACCCTCTCAGCGCGACGAGGCGGAGGAGTAGGCTCCCTTGGACGCTTGGCAGGAGCTGTGGTAGGATCAGGAGTAGCGGCTCGAAAAGATCCCGCTCCAGTTGCCGGCGCGGCATGAGACGCTTCCGCGGCAATGGGCCTTGCCGCGGTAGAGCGTGTCCCGCAACGCTACGCCTGTTGGCCTGCCCGCCGCCCTGCTGTGTCCCCAGTCTTGCGGAGGCGCCTCCTCGACTGAGCTGGGGGCTGCGCTGAAGGCTCCGTCTGCGGCAAGGTGCTTGAAGATGGTTGGCCACTTGCGCCCCCGGCAGGCTCGCTTGCCTCGGCTTCGGGCTCCTCCTCGCCAGCGACCTCTCCGCCAAGGTCCTCTCGATTGGCAAGGCTTGCCGCCTCGGCCGCCTCTGCCTCCTCCAACATGAAGCCAAATTCGCCCGCGGCGGCGGCTGCCGCCGCCTCTTCGGCCCTGGTGGCGATGTACCGCATCTCGTCGTCGGTGGTGTCACGGGTGAGAAGCCTCTACTCATCGGCGCGGACTGCTACCTCCGCCAAGCCATCGAAGAATTGCCGCACGACGTCGTCAGCGGGCTCCATCCAAGTTGGGTTTATCCCGTGCGAGTCGCACTCTGGCATCATTGCGCAGATGCGGTCGCGCTGGGAGTTGTTGCACAATGGGATGACGCCCTGCGGCAACCTGAACCACTCTGGATGGTTGGCGTCATGCTTGAACAGCTCCTTCAGCATCCCGTCAAGCTCTAGAACTGTGAAGTTGAAATTGAGGCCTGGACGCAGCCTCATGATATCCGCCGGGCCGCCAAACAGCCAGGCGGGCCTCCCCCTCTTCTGCAGAGGGGCGATGCGACGGCGAAGGAAATCCGCGCCAACCGCCCCTGCTGTGAGCCCGGCAAGCCTGAGCCGGAGGATTCGGGTGGTGGCAATCTTCAGCTTGGCATCGTCCGGCGACAGAGCGCTCCAGTCGCCGCCGCGCACTACCTGGGTCTGGCGCAGGTTGGTGAATGGCTGCGGGTTGGCGTCAACAATCCAACACCACTCCGCCCTCCACTCGTCCCACTTGCTGCGGAGCTCCCCCTCCAGGTACACCTCCTTTTTGCCGAGCCTTGAGGTCCAGGAAACCCCGCCAGCCAATGGCTCTCCTTTCTCGGCTCGGGGGGTGAAATAGTGGCGAAAAAGAGCAACATTCGGGTGGATGCCAACGAAATTCTCGCAAAGGTGCGCGAAAACCGCCATTGTCAGAATGCCGTTGGGGGTGAAGTCAAGAAGATGAAACCCGTAGGTATTCATGATGTTGCAGAAGAAATCAGAAAAAGGTGGGCAGAGCCCGCAATAGAAGAACACCGAAAAGAAATGGTACCCCTTTGGGCACCGCTTCGATTTGGAAGCTTCGGCGGAGAGCACCGGCGTGCGCGGATGCGCCCGCGTCTCCGTCGACCAGAAGAGGTA
>NC_041391.1:254519251-254528099 GCF_002162155.2 Triticum dicoccoides
CTTGCACAGCGCCTCAAGCCGCAACGCCTCAGCCGACTTCGTGCTCTTGCTAGTCTTCGGAGCCATGGCAGGAAGCGGCGGGAGAGCGCGGAAGTGTTGGGGGCGACGGCGGCGATGGGCGGCGGAGCGCTGCTCTCTTTCGGCTTGGGAAGCGGAGGGGAGCGGCGGAGCTTTCGGAGGAAGAAACTGCAAGTGGCGAAGGTGGGGGGAACGGCCCTGTTTCCTCTGCTTATAAACAGGGGAGGCGAACGTTACGCATTTCCTGAATTAAGAATTGCCCACGATCTCTCCCACGACGCCGCGATTGACGCGTGCCGTTACGGGAGGACGCGGTGGATACGGAGTAGATTTGGTTTGGACCCAGGACGCACGTGCCCGTGCCCTGTTTTGGGCCTGGCCCAACAGCGCTCGGCACCGTGTATGGCCCAGGCCGGGGGCTCCTGTCGGTGTACTAAAGTAGGGGTACCTTAGTACCCCGAACTTGTGCACGGGCAGTCGCAGCGTCCCACGGCAAGGCTTGCCGGGCGTCCGCCAAGATCCTCCGTCATTCCTATTACTGCCATTCAAGAACAAAGTGTTAACTGAGAAGACAAGGCTCCGGCAAGAGGAGCTTGCCGGGAAGGACAAGACCCCGGCAAGAGGAGCTTGTCGGGATGGCCAACCGAGGCACTACGAAGAACTTACCGCGGCGCGTTGCGCGTCCCGGCAAGGCCTGGCGAGCGACAAGCTTGCGGGTGCGACAAGACAGCGACCGCGGCAAGGCGCTTGCCACGGCGAAGCCACCACTCTGCATCCATGCTCCAGCACATCCGACGATGTGTCGCCGCAGGATCGCTCCTGGTGCACGTGGCGGGAAGCTGTGCAGCCAAGCGGTGCGAGGTGGCAAGTGAAGATGACTAGGAGGCCATCGTGGCGATCGGTGGCGCCTCTAACGGTCGCTTCCTGCATTGTTGGGGCGACCAGACGGGCATTAAATGCCCTTGTCCCCTGCCGTCAGAGTTAGGTAGGGGGCACTGTTGATAGCGGTTGTACCAACCCCCGCTTTTACGTTTTTACCCCTCTCTCTACGCTGCCACCTGTCGGTGACCCCTTTAGACTATAAAAAGTAGGCCCATGCGCACGTAGAAGGGGTTCGACTCATTCGAAGCTACAACACACCCACACTCTCTAGCAAGAACAGAATAGAAACACAAAGCAGCAGTAGGAGTTTTATCTCTCCGGAGAGCTCCGAAGCTGGGTAAAATCCCTCGCATGCTCGACCTCGATCTGCTCTTCGTGCACCCTCCGCTCCCTGCCGGACCAAAAAGGGGCCCTTCCCCATAGGTGCTCGTTTCCCACGACATCTTTGGCGCGCCAGGTAGGGGGCGTCGAGGTTGTGCGAACCTGATCCGGTCTTCACACGCGCTACATCAACATCTTCATCGACATGCCACCCAAGAAGAAGACTTCGGAGGTGGCTGGCCCGTCCGCGTTGATCCCACCGCCACGAGAGCAGGCGAGCGGTGGGGTAGACGCCGGCGGAGGAGCGGGCGCCGACGGGGGGACTCACATCGTCACCAGGTCCAAGGACAAGGCCCCGCAAGCTTCGGCGTCTGCACTTACACCGCACCCCTCCCAAGAGGTGCAGAATCGACAACGCCATGATGCTCCTAGAACCGTACTCGCGTTGGAGCAAGGCCAAGCTGGTGGAATGCGGGACGCTCAAGGCCAACATACGCGTTAACACGTTGGCACGAGCGCAGTACGGTCGCCTGGACGAGATGTTGCTCCTTCTAACACTGTTAGAAGTCTGAGCATAACTCGCTCCTCGCGTCGTTCGCCGCCACCGCCCAAGACTCCGGAGGAAGCGCTGGCACGAGCCCAGCTGCTTCTAGATTACCCTCCAGCACTAGACAAGATCGACGACTGGAGGGCCACCATTCAGAGCTTCATCGGCTTCGCCAACGGCGACAAGCCCCGGCAACCGAGCACATCGAAGCCCCGGCAAGACGCCTAGACGCGAGCCAACGCCGACAAGACCGCTGGGGGTGCCACCACCGTGCACTCCCCGCCCCGAAGGCCAAGATCGCCGACTCGCCGGGCCAACCTCGACACCGACTCCACCGCGTCGTCGGACCCGCGAGCTCGCCGTGATCAACGCCAAGTTCTCCAGGAACGACGATACGAAGACGCTCGCACTCGCATCGAGCGTCGAAGAGAAGCGCGGCGTCAGTCAGACCAGCGCACTGGGCCCACTGTTGATATGCATGCGCCAGGGGAACCAAGCGACTTGCCGTATGCGGTAGGTTGCCCTGCGTTCACCCATGAGCTGCGGCAGGTCCAGTGGCCCAGTACCAAGAATTTTAAGCCAGATGTGCCTGAGAAGTACGATAGCAGGATACATTCGTCGGAGTTCCTCAGCGTCTACACCATTGCAGGGCAGGCTGCCGGGGGACGCGACGAGAAGATCCTCGCCAACTACTTTCCGTTGGTGCTCAAGCCTAACGTCAGATCTTGGCTCATGCACTTGCCGGACAACTCCATCTCTTCGTGGGCGGACTTGTGCCATCAGTTTGTTGGCGCCTTCACAGGCGGCCACAAGCCCGATGACTAGGAGGCCATCGTGGCGATCGGTGGCGCCTCTAACGGTCGCTTCCTGCACTGTTGGGGCGACCAGACGGGCATTAAATGCCCTTGTCCCCTGCCGTCAGAGTTAGGTAGGGGGCACTGTTGATAGCGGTTGTACCAACCCCCGCTTTTACATTTTTACCCCTCTCTCTATGCTGCCACCTGTCGGTGACCCCTTTAGACTATAAAAAGGAGGCCCATGCGCACGTAGAAGGGGTTCGACTCATTCGAAGCTACAACACACCCACACTCTCTAGCAAGAACAGAATAGAAACACAAAGCAGCAGTAGGAGTTTTATCTCTCCGGAGAGCTCCGAAGCTGGGTAAAATCCCTCGCATGCTCGACCTCGATCTGCTCTTCGTGCGCCCTCCGCTCCCTGCCGGACCGAAAAGGGGCCCTGCCCCATAGGTGCTCGTTTCCCACGACACAACGCTTAAGGCAAATTTCACCCTACCGCCTGTGGAGGATCCAGAGAAGCTAGTTAAAGAGGAATTGATCAAGTCTCATGCTCTTAAGAAGATGGCAGAACTATTCAGGAGGTGGAAGAATGAGCTGAAAAAGTTTGTTGACAAAGAAGAGACACCAGAATTCACCGGAAAGTATGAGAAGATCAGAGATCAATGCCCAGCATTTGTGACCCACAAGACATCGGAAAAGAGTAAGAAGATGTCAGCGACAAAAAAGATTAATGCTGCGAAGAAGAAGCATCACCATTGCACGGGGTCAGGTGGCTACCTCAAAGCCCGACCTTCGCGGGACAAGGCTGAGAATGACCTCATTGCTAAAGGGGTCGAACCAGAGACATTGAACTGGCCAGACCGTTGCTGGCCTTGGTTCTTCGGGGTTGGCGGAACCTTGGACCCTGTAGTAGGGAAGTGCGTTTGGACAGATGAGGAACTGCCAATACCCGTCAGAAAGCTTCGGGAGTATATCGGGAAAGCGCAGCAAGGGACGTTTGTCCCAGACAGAGAGAATGACGAGCTCACAATGGCCCTCGGGAATCCTGAGCACCCTGGACGGACACGAGGCACGCCAGGCTCCATTCCGTGGAAGGTTGGCTTTCCGGACGCAGGGGGTTACAAAACCCAGGAGAGGAGGAAGAAAGTGGAGCATAGCCAACTGCAGGCACTGCACGAAAGGGTACAAGGGCTAGAGGAACGAGAAGAAGATCGCAGCAAACGACCTACCGAATCTTCCCCTGAAGCTACCCCGCCATCTCAGCGGAGAAGCAGCGTGGCTTCCACCGAGCAGACTCAGCAGCTGGAGCATGTCTTCACGGCTCCTGCTAGCTACCCCGTGGATGCTATCACGAAGTCTCAACATTGCCACCTTATGACGTGATGGATGACATTGAAAGTCAAGGCGGCTGTTGGCTCTGTTATACCTAATAAACCTGACTCAACCTACCACGGCTAGCTGATTCCAGAAGGATATGCTAGGGTGGTGGTGGATCAAATAACGGACGGATTTGAGGACATTCAACTTGACCACCCTACGGGTGAAGGGGAGATTCGGCTGGGTTCTTCTCTGAAGACTCCATGCCTATGGCGGAAGGAGCTCATCAACCTTCCGAACTGGACGCCTCCGCCTCCTCCTCCTCCTCCAGCAAGTCAGGGCAATCCGCCTCCTCCTCCGCCTCCTCCTCCGGCGAGTGATCAGGGCACTCATCCTCCTCCTCCGCCTCCTCCTCCGGCGAGTGATTAGGGCACTCAGCCTCCTTCTTCGGCGCATGGCTGCACTCCGCCTCCTTCTCCGCCTGAGCTGGCGCGCCTGAGCAGCCAGCCTCCTCCTTCTCTGACTCATCAACAAGGGCGGATCAAGAGACCCGCTGCCGCTCTGGCTGCTCCGGCGCGTCGTAGTCCTTCGCCTCCGCCTCGTAAGAAAGGAAAGATAGCCGCAGCCGCTCCGTCTGCTCCGGCGTCTAGCAGCACAGCCAGAGCCAGGAGGCAATACAAATACGGTCCTTCTCTCAAGACTCCAGAGAAGTTACCATACGAGAGGACTGTGGAGGAAAACACGCGATCGTGCAAGCCGAACTGGATAACTTCTTTGAAGGGGTGAAAGCAAAGAAACATTCACCTCCGGAGGAGAAGATAGATCCGGTAAAAGTGAAGAGTACTCTGTCTGCCCTGCTAAAACCGCCAAAGTCTCCAGCGAAAGGAAACTATGAGCGCATTCTTACAAAGTCATTTGTGGAAGCGTCACGGTCGGGAAGTACTATCAGTGGTCAACGATGAGCTAGGAAAAAAGTTGCCCAGCTCAGCGAACAAGCGAACCAATCGTTCCCCCTACTCCAGGTGTCTAGCGATATCGTCGCTAATGTTCTAGGCGGGATGGTGCCCGGTTATAACAATCCTGAAGATTACCTGCCTGACAAAGTACATTATGGTTTCTTGGAGGTGGACGAACACAAATACATGTACGGGAAGCCTCTCGTCAAATATGAAGGATCTCTACCAACGATGATGTTCAGATTCCATGAATGGTACATGAAAACCTGCAGAGAGTCTGAGGGGAGCAATATTTTGACGCTAATGGTCAGAGAGGAGCATGACCTCGTTGGACTTGAACTGTTGAATGTTCCATTTGAGGAGTTCTCCACGTTTTTCAATCTAAAGGCCCTCGATAAATTAATGATCACTTGCCACTGCCTGTAACTACACATTACTACTTCTGTCATTAAGTCTCTATATATAGGTCAGCTCTTTCATTGCATGTATTTTTTTGAGGAATTGACAGTGGGAGAGAACTCCCACTATTTTTCATATATCTATATAAATGGGATGTTTACATAGACACATACAAACACATCAACCCCACCACACCTGGTTTAGCACCAGAGAGGGTGGGGCAGCTACTCCATACAAGGCGGTAAGTGGTGTACTAACTGTTTACAACCAGGATAAAGAGGAAAAAAGAAGCGGTGACTCAACTAAGCGCGTCACAATATGAGAGCAGGGACGTTCGATGTGCCACCTTAACTCTATGCTGCAGAAGTCATAAATCCTGTTTGAATCGAGCAGACCAGGAGTCCACGTTGGGGACAACACCCCTGAAGTGCTTGTTATTTCTCTCCTTCCATATGCTCCATGCAGCGGTGTAAAAGACTTCAACAAAGAACGCATTCGGCCAACCTATCATGGAAATCACCCCAATCAATATGTATTTTGTCCCAGCACATCTTGCTAAAGTGGCACGTGAAGATCATATGGTCAAGTGTCTCAACTTCTTGGCCACAGAGGAGGCAGGCAAAGTCATCTCCGATGTTATAATGTCGTCTTCGCAGCATATCACACGTGTTAAGCCTATCATGTAGGAGCAGCCACCCGAACACTTTGATTTTCATTGTGCAGCTGGATTTCCAAAGCTTGTGGAATGCCGGATGGGCAGCTGCAGCGGCAAAATAGTTGTTGTAGTAGTCAATGGGCCTGTAATCCTCTTTGCTCCAAATGTAATGCCATATATCAGTCATTGCTGTTGGGGGGTTTAGTTTGAGAGAGGCCTGTTGGACATCTAGCGCTTCGGCATGGGCCTAAGGAGATAGCGGAAGCTGGAAGGTTTCATGCAGATCCGCGGTGGCCCAGAAGTCAGCCACCGTCATGTCTTCATGCAGAGTATAAGAGAAGGCTCGAGGGTGTGACACCTGGAGCACCTCGTCAGACCACAAATCTTTCCAGAGCAACACGGTCGAGCCATCAACCACTTGCACACGCGAGATTCCACGATAAACTTGTGTCAGTTTCAGGACATCTTTCCACCAGAAGGACCCCACCAGATCAACAGCGTGGGGCACTTGGTCAACATATTGATTTGCCCAAGTCATGTTGACCCAGGGAACGTCAATCTTGTTATAGAACTTGTGCAAGAATTTGAACAAGAGGGCATAATTATGGACTTTGATATCGATCACCCCCAAGCCACCTTTGTATTTTGGTTTGCAGACCATCTCCCAGGCAGCCAAAGAGTTACACTTGTCGCCCTGCTCTGTTTTCTTTGTCCATAAACATCTCCTCCTAATTTTGTCAAGGATATCAATTAGCTTGGGAGGAAATTTTAGGGTGCACATGGCAAAAACCAGAAGTGAGGTGACCGACGCATTGAGCCAGCACAAGCGCCCTCCATATGACATCATGGCTATTGTGGCCGTAAGGCGATGCTCTTTTTTGCAAACTAAGGGCATAAGTTCTTGAATGGTGGGCTTGGTGGTGCCCAGTGGGAGCCCAAGGTATGTGAAGGGCATGGCTCCTACATTGCACTCAAAAATGCTGGCAATATTAGACGTGTTTGTTGCGTCGGTGTTGATAGGGATGAGAGTGGACTTGTGAAAGTTAATCTTGAGGCCGATAGAGGATGTGTAGTCAGATATAATTTGTTTGACACGCATAGCTTGTTGAGGGCAGGCCGGTAGGACTAGTAGGGTGTCATCTGCGTATTGGATCACCGGAAAATCACTTTGACCATTGCAAGGAAATGGCAATGAGAGATCGCCGCGTTGGAAAGCATCATTGACTACAGCTTGCAAAAGTTCAGCAGCAAGAACAAATATTAAGGGGGACAATGGGTCACCTTGTCTCACCCCACAGCGACACAGGAATTGTCGGCCGGGGACCCCATTAACAAGGACGGACGAGCGGCCCGAGGAGAAGAGGCACTTGATCCAAGAGATCCACTTATCATTAAATCCCATCTGCTGCATAATGCGAATCATCGGCTCATGAGCAATCGTGTCGAAAGCCTTGGCAAAGTCCAGTTTGAGTAAAACGATTGGTCGGCCCGAGCGCTGACAATAGTACAGGTATTGATATGCCCATGCAAGACAATCTTGTATAGTGCGGCCCTTTATAAATCCATATTGGTTACGGTGGACAAGCGAAAGGATGACACGTTGGAGCCTGTTTGCCAACAATTTGGTAAGTAACTTGAGGCAGCAGTTTAGCAGTGTTATCGGCCTGTAATCATTAACCGTCTCGGGGGCATGGACCTTAGGTATGAGAGTGATAAGACCATCATTGATACTTGTCACATCCAACGATCCCTCATAGAATTGGTCACAGAGAGCATAGAAGTCATGTCGAATGATTGGCCAACAAGCTTTAAGAAAAGCACCACTAAAGCCATCCGGTCCAGGCGCCCGATCAGGCGGCATTTCCTTGACAACCTTGTCAATTTCGTCATGAGTGAAAGGATTAGTGAGCTGGTCAAGATTGCTGGCGCGAGGAATGATGGAGGGAAGGTTGAATTTCATGTCCGTAGGGGATACTGTCCCAAGCCGAGCCTTGTAGGTTTGAAATAGGAGAGCTTCTTAGGTAGGGTGATCATCAATCAGTGTACCATCATCCAGCTTGAGGGAAGAAATAATGTTTTTCCGAAATCTTTCTGTGGCCACTGCTTGGAAAAACTTGGAGTTTTCATCCCCAAATTTGATCCATCGAATAGTACATCGCTTTTTCCAATATAGTTTTTGGTATTTGAGCGAGGTCAGCAAATGTATCTTCAGGATGGATCGGAAATTCATTTCGGGAGTAGTCAAAAATCTTTTGTTCTCAAGCTCATCTAAATCAGCCAAGACAGCATTGCAGTTTGTGATAGCCACAGACAGACGGGAGATAGACTTACTCCAAATTTTTAAGGCATGTCTGAGGGCTTTAAATTTTCGGCACAGGACTGCTGCAGCATTGTCACCCCTAACTGGACGGCTCCATATCTCATTAACCGTGTCCATGAACCCAGGATGTAGGATCCAATAGGGTTCAAATCGGAATAGCTTAGATCGTGGTATTTTGGTCTCAATGGACACCACACAGGGAGTGTGATCCGATACAGGTTTGCCAAGGGGTTTAACTAGTGTCTTGGGATACACATTGGTCCAATGAAGAGAAGTGAAGAACCAATCAATCTGTTCAAGCAGTGGGTCAGTTTGCATGTTACTCCACGTATAATCCCTCCCTTTTACTGGAAGTTCAATTAGTTCTTGTTTGCGAATGATGTCATTGAAAGTAACCTTGTCGTTAATGTTCCCCCCTGGCTTGTTAAGATTCTCCGGGGCTCTTATATAGTTAAAATCACCAAGAAGTAACCAGTCTTAGCCATTCGGGATGTTAACATCATAGAGCCATTGGGTGAATGTATCTCTATCCATTCCCGTACATGGGCCATACACATTAACTAACGTCCAACGCTGTGCTGATTGAGTACTGATAAAGTCGATGACTAACGCAAAAGGATCAGACGAAACGACCG
>NC_041391.1:254528710-254534708 GCF_002162155.2 Triticum dicoccoides
GACAAAAGCAAAATGATCAAATTGTTTAGGGCAGCAAGTTTTAATAAACGCAAAAGAAACATCAGTCATCTTAGTCTCTTGAAGACAAACCACAGCACAACCACTGGCAGTCATAGCATTATTCAGAGCCAGTTGTTTCTTCTCGGAATTGAGCCCTCTGATATTCCATGAAAGCACGTTCTAGCAGCTCAGAGGCGACACGAGAAGATCCAAACTAAGCAGAGTGGCGATGGACAGCCTCGCTCAGTCCAACAGAGGTAGTATCAGACGTAGAGGAGGTAGTCAGCATGGCAGGTTCAGCTAACAGGGCATCTTCAGTGATAGCAGCAGCTGGTATAGCACATCTGTTAATGCCAATGTCCTGCAGAGTAGCAATAGGAGTGGGTGGTGGAATTGCCTCTGCAGCAGAGGCAGCAGAAGAAGATGCTCCAATAGAAGGAATCACACGAGGCTTGACCTTAGAAGTGTTCCTGCGAGTGTCAGAGAGGGCTGGTACCTTGAACCCGTCATATTTGTTGGAGCGGAGGCTACGACGAACTTCAGTAGTGGTGGTAGGAACAGCAGCCCTGCTCCTGCGAGGCCGCGCACTGGACGGAACCACAAAGTTTGCAGTGTTGTCGTCAGTCGCGGCAAGGTTAGCAGCGAGTGTAGCATGGTCAGGGTTTCCAGGGGCGTCAGACAGAAGTGGCAACGCTGTAGTCTTTGTGGGGCCATCAATGCTATCAGATTCAGGCAGTTCTTCAATAATAACTGAAGGTTGAACTGGAGCAGTTGCAGTGGTGGAGAAGTTCACAGTGTCCTCATTCAGTGTGACTAGAACAGAGAGCTGCACCGGGCTTGAGCGTAGACAAAATCCTTCCCTCCAGGGCCCAAATGAAGCAATCAAAGGACTAACAGCCCGGAAAATGAAGGTGTTGAGGTTCTGGCATGGGATTGGGTCATTCAGCAGCCGAGAGAGTATCTCATCACCCTGAGCAGATAAGCCAAACTTGATACCTTGTTCATGAACCTCAAGAGATATATTAAGTGGCTCCACCTCTGGATGTGCAGTTAAATGCATTGTCTGAACTGGCATGAAGTATATGTCTGAATGAGTGGAGCTAGAGCTATCAGACTGAGTGATGGAGTCATTCCAAGCTTGAAAAGCATTGTCTTGAATGTTGTTTTCGGGAACAACACCATGAAGCACCGTGAGGCCCTGTGCGGCTAACCAGGCCTGATAGTTAACCAAATGACGTGGTATAGATGGCATAGGAGGAGTAGGAGGTTCAGGCCAGGCATCCCAGCCTTGGTTGGTATTTGCCTGATTAGCAGGAGCACCATTTGCAGGCCCCTCAGTGTTACCAGCACCTGGGGCCCCGTTTTGAACGAGCCAGTTATGCACTTGTTGCTGATATAGCTGCTCAGCAGTGAGCTCCGGTCCAAACTGCGGATGAGGGTTGCCATCCGGCGGCGGCTGTTCTTCACCAGGAGCAAGAACCTCCGGTAGCAGGCCATTCCAGTCATTGCTACGTAGGATCGTAATCTGAACTGTCCAGCAATCACGCACACCACCAAGTTGCCAAACTACAAAGCTTTTAGGAATGAGGCGGAGACTGATCACCCTGGCCTTCAAAAGGATGAACCTGTGATCCTGCCGAGGGTTGTACCAAGAAACGAGAGATCCATATCCACCTAGAGCCTTAGTGATGTAATAATCAGTTTGGTAATCATACGGGAAGCCAAACATCATGATCCAAACTTCAGGCCCAAGAGTTGTGGTTCTTCTATTCAGAGCCTCATTATGTGGGACAAATGTGATGAGCAGATCCTCATCTTCAAGCTCAATCGGGGTATTCACCGCAGTATCCCGCAAGAAAGAATCAACGAACCCAAAGATCCCAATGCCAAAGGGATGGTCACTGACCTCAGTAGTAAAGAGCTGGGCTTCATGGAGATTGTCGGTGTCAAAACCGGCGGATCTCGGGTAGGGGGTCCCAAACTGTGTGTCTAGGCGGATGGTAACAGGAGACGAGGGACACGATGTTTTACCCAGGTTCGGGCCCTCTTGATGGAGGTAAAACCCTACGTCCTGCTTGATTAATATTGATGATATGGGTAGTACAAGAGTGGATCTACCACGAGATCAAGGAGGCTAAACCCTAAAGCTAGCCTATGGTATGATTGTTGTAATGTATGTTGTCCTACGGACTAAAGCCCTCCGGTTTATATAGACACCGGAGGAAGCTAGGGTTACACAGAGTCGGTTACAATGGTAGGAGATCTACATATCCGTATCGCCAAGCTTGCCTTCCACGCCAAGGAAAGTCCCATCTGGACACGGGACGGAGTCTTCAATCTTGTATCTTCGTAGTCTTGGAGTCCGGCGGATGATGATAGTCCGGCTGTCCGGACACGCCCTAGTCCAGGACTCCCTCAGTAGCCCCCGAACCAGGCTTCAATGACGATAAGTCCAGCGCGTATATAGTCTTCGGCGTTGCAAGGCGGGTTCTCCCTTCAAGTTCCATGTACCTGCCGAACAGTGTCCGGCCTCATCATAAATACTGTGCTCCTCGGCTTCTACATCAAATAATGGCCCTTTACCACGTGTCGCACGAATGCAAAAAGCTAGGGTGTCTTTTATGTTTCACCCCCTAGTCGTGCGAGTCACCCGCCTACAAAAGAGGTGAAAATCCAGATCCAAATCACACCATTTTCCTCCCGCGAATACTTCATCGGAGCGCCTTTGACCTAAAAATCCATTCCATCATGGACTGTCGACGCGGCTCCTCTTCTCGTGCTCCCTGCCCACCGCCAGGGGATTGGAGGAGGTGCTCTGTTCCGCACAACGAGCTAGTGAAGCTCCAAGCGGGGGGATACCTCCCTCCGGCCTTCACGGTCCCGGTTCGAGCCGGGCTGGTCATTTATCAAGGTGGGAGGCAAGCGGAGGCTACCCCAAGCCACAATAAGGGGGAGCGAGTATGCTTCGTCCCTTATCTGATAAGGGGACTCGGATTCCCAATACATCCGTTCCTCCGCAGGCTCCTGGAGTTCTACGGACTCCTGCTCCACCACCTCACACCCGCCTTTGTCCTGCATATCGCGGGCTACGTAGCTCTTTGCGAGTTGTTCCTGGGCATTGAGCCCCATTTTTCATTGTGGAAGAGGCTGTTCTGCCTCGTACCCCGTTCTCACGAGGGGTCCATATATCAAGTGGGCGGCGCCAAAATATGGCGCATCGCCGGGACCGGATACCCATCCGGTACTCCCAAGAAGGCGTCCGAAGACTGGCCTTCAGAGTGGTTTTACATAGAGATGCTCCGCTGCCGGACCCAGTCCGGATTGGCCTCCCGGAGTTTAGTGCTGCTCCTCTGAAGAAACGCCTCAGCTGGCGCCCACGGAGCCCCCGTTTGGAGGAAGACAAGAGCGTCCATTACTTGATGGGCCGAATAAGATTACTGGCCCATTCCGGGTTGACCATGATTGGAGTCATGGCGATATGCATCACGCGGGGGGTACAACCCTTGCAATATAGAGGCCACCCTATGTGGGATTTCAACGAGGAAGACGATGCTACCCGTCATGGCCGCAAAGGGCCGGATTCGACCAAGGACCTGGTAAAGACCCTGTCCAGTCTGTACAAGGGGGAGAAGGAGGACTTCCTTCGAACGAACCCTTTAAATGGGTTCTCCATGAACAACCCTAGAGGATGGGTAAGCGAACACTTTTAAGGGCTCAACCCATGCTTTCGAAGCTTAGGCTTCTTACATTATGTCTTCGGTGTAGGATCTATGCCGGACTGTGGAGGACATGGTTAGTCCTGCTCCGCAACCCGAGGATCCAGAGAGATCCCCGGATCCGGCCTCCGAAGAGGATCCGGACATCGAGGTGGAGCTGATCGACAGGGTATTTCACCAGCTCAGCATGGATAATGCTTTAGTTGCCATTACGGCGGACTACCCCGGACTTTATCCGGCTTCCCAGGTGACTGTGACCGAGGTCCAGACTCCATTATCTCTTCCTTGCCCATTTCTAACCTTCGCGAACGATGGTATTTTACAGGAAGCGCCTTCACGGCGGGAAGCTGAGCCCGCGGCGGCTGACCAACAGAGGTCAGTCCGGACCAGCAGGCGGAAAAGGAGCGCGGTGCGGACGGAAACGTCGCCGCAAAGGTATAGCTCGTATTTGAATTTTCAGAGCAACGTTCCTAGGAAGCGTCTGAGTGCTCATGATCTTTATAGGAGAAAAAGCGCTCGCCGGACTGCGGGTGCGGAAGTTGCTGATCCAACCTACACCGGCCAGGCTCCAGCACCCGGCCTGGAGGGGGAGGCAAGCGCAAGACGCGGGCCGGATCCTTCTCCAACGGAGGACACCGACAGACTGTCCGCCACCAAGTCTGAGGTGGAGAGCGCCATGAACCATAGGCGCCGCCGGACAATATTTCGTGAAGCGTGCTTCTCCCCCGAGGCATTGGACGCCTTTAACGCAGGGGACGCACATCTCCGTGCCGCTCAAGATGGTTTTACCAGAGCCACGGAGCAGTATGTGAAAGACATACGGGTATAGGACTTTTAATGGTTATATATGCCAGTAGCCCCCGAGACTTAAAGTAGTTATCTTGACTGATTTAAGGATCATTTGAAACGCAGGCTCTTACCGAGAAGAATGCCCAGCTGTCTCAGGAGCTGCAAGAATGCAAGGCCCAACTGGAGGCCGCACTTGTTGCCGCAGGAAGAGATGCAGAGACCCCTGTGACGCCCGGATAATTAAGCTACAGTAATTCCACGCTCATCATGCCATGACACCTCGGTTACTGTTACTATCCTCGCAATAATTCGAAACCGTTCGAAATTCGTATTCAAATTAATGATAACAATGAAAGTTTTCAAATTTTAAAACTAAAATGTTCGGAGTGAACAAAATAATGCACAGGTAATTATTGTGGAGAAACCACAATTTTATAATATGTTTAAAGGCTCTAGAGTAATTAAAACAGCAGCTGTGACAATTAATTAAATGCCTTTTATAATTAATAATAATGCAAACTATTTTTATTAGGTGTCAAACTTTTTGGGGCAGTAGAATAAATTATAACATTAATTTAGGAGTTGTATTTATCTTTTATAAAACAGAAATTAACAGAAGAAAATAGATAAAGAAAATAAATAAAACAAAACAGAAAAACTAAAACCTAAAACTATCAAAAAAAATGGAAGAAGAGAAACCCCCACCCGATGGGCCAACCGGCCCAGCTGGCCACCAGGCCGGCCAGGCCGGCCCAGACCCAGGCCAATAACCCCTCCAGGGGGGGCACCGAAACCCTAACCCCCCTCCCCACGTAGCCACTCCCCCCCGCCTCCCGAACCGATCTGGATCGGGATCGATCCCGCGCTCCCGACGCCTCCCATCGCCACACCCACCGCGCCTCCATCCTCCTCCGCGACGCCACCTCGCCGGCCCAGCACCTCCCGGCCTCCTCCTCCCTCTCTCGGTTGGATCTGGACCGGGGCAAACCCCCCCGACCCCGTCGCCCGTCGCCGCGACGACCTCGCCCTTCTCCCTCGCGCGCTCGTTGCCGCCTAGACGCGCCGGCGACCGGAGCTCCCTCGCCGGCCTGCTTCCCCTTCCCCACCGGACTGCTCCTCTCTGCCGCTCGTCCCCGTCGACCTCCCCGACCTCCACCGAGCACGTTGCCCCGTCCCTACTCCGCCCCGTGAGCTTCCCCCTCTCCTCCCCTGTCTTCGACAGCGCGCGCTCGCGCCCACGCCCCTCTGACCAAGCCCGGCCATGGACGGTCCCCGCTCCCCCTTGCTGCTGCACGCCCGCCGCCGCCGAACCTCGTCACCGGCCTTGTTTTCGGCCACCTCCAGCACCAACCACTAGCCCAACTCGATGCGCGCCAACGCGTTCGTCCTTCTGATGCTCGTGGGTGACCAAGTGGTCACCGGAACGCAACTCCGGCGAGCCGCTGCCGTGGTTCCCCTCCCCGCACGCCCACACGCCCTCCCCTGGAGGCATC
>NC_041391.1:254534849-254542454 GCF_002162155.2 Triticum dicoccoides
GCGCATCCCCTGTCCTCCCGGCCCCTCTCGCTGGCCGCGGCTCGGTCGCACCGACCCTGCCGGCGACCACCCGCCCTGAGGCCGTCACCAGCCGCGGGCATGGCCTCGCCGTCCCTGCGGGCGAGCGCCCTCTCGGCCTCGGCTCCGCCCTGGCCCCGCCGGGCCGCTGCTCCAGCCACGGTCGCCGTGCGCCCGCGCCGCACCCCTAGGGGCTTCGCCCTGCGCCCGTTCCGGCCTGTCGCCTGCGCCCAAAACCGCCCGATCGGGCGCACCCGATCCGTTAGGCCCCTATGGGCCTATGACAAGTGGGGCCGCAAGCCCCCAAAACAAAAAAAAGGAGATAAAAATATATATATTAATAATAATAAAAAAATTATTAAATTAATTAATTAATTAATTAATTAAATTAATTAACTTAATTAATTATGTTTAATAAACCTAATTAAATAACTAACCTATCTAATCTGTTAATGAATCTAATTAACATGGTTAATTAGTTAACAGACAATGACAGTGGGACCCACATGTCAGTTTGACCAGGTCAACAGTCAACGTTGACTGCTGACGTCAGCATGACATCATGCTGATGTCATAAATCCATTTTCGAATTAATTAATTAATTAATTAAATTCCAGAAATTAATAAAATCTTTAGTAAATCATATCTTTTAATCCGTAACTCGGATTAAAATAATTTCAACATGAAAGTTGCTCAGAACGACGAGACGAACCCGGATACGTAGCCCGTTCGTCCACCACACACCCCTAACATATCAAACCCGCAACTTTCCCCCTCCGGTTCATCTGTCAGAAAACACGAAAACCGGGAATACTTTCCCGGTTGTTTTCCCCCCTTCACCGGTATCACCTACTACCGCGTTAGGGCACACCGAACACCGCGTATTGCCTTGATATATTTTTGGTGCTTTGTTTGCTCTGTATTCATTATTTCTTCCCCCTCTTCTCTCCGGTAGACTACGAGACCGACGCTGCTGCTGACCAGTTCGACTACGGAGTTGACGACCCCTCTCTCTTGCCAGAGCAACCAGGCAAGCCCCCCCCCTTGATCACCAGATATCGCCTATTCTCCTCTATACTGCTTGCATTAGAGTAGTGTAGCATGATACTGCTTTCCGTTAATCCTATTCAGATGCATAGCCTGACATTGTTGCTACATCTGTTGATACCTTACCTGCAATCCTAAATACTTAGTATAGGATGCTAGTTTATCATTATTGGCCCTACATTCTTGTCGGTCTGCCATGCTATACTACTGCGCTGTGATCACTTCGGGAGGTGATCACGGGCATATACTATATACCTTACACTGTTACATTACCTGTGATACTGTTCGGAGATGGGGGGCTGAAAGGACAGGTGGCTCCATCCCGGTAGAGGTGGGCCTGGGTTCCCGACGGCCCCCGACTGTTACTTGGTGGCGGAGCGACAGGGCAGGTTGAGACCACCTAGGAGACAGGTGGGCCTGGCCCTGTTCGGCGTTCGCAGATACTTAACACGCTTAACGAGATCTTGGTATTTGATCTGAGTTGGCTACGAGCCTATACGCACTAACCATCTACGCGGGAGTAGTTATGGGTATCCCGACGTCGTGGTATCAGCCGAAGCACTACAGACGTCAGCGATGGAGCGGCGCGCGCCGAATTGGACTGGAACGCCACTAGGCTAGGTCTGCTTTCGGCCGCGTATGCAACGTGCAGGTGTGCTATGGGCGATGGGCCCAGACCCCTGTGCGCTTAGGTTTAGACCGGCGTGCTGGCCTCTCTGTTGTGCCTAGGTGGGGTTGCGACGTGTTGATCTTCCGCGGCCGGGCATGACCCAGGAAAGTGTGTCCGGCCAAATGGGATCGAGCATGTTGGGGAATGTGGTGCACCCCTGCAGGGAAGTAAATCTATTCGAATAGCCGTGATCTTCGGTAACAGGACGACTTGGAGTTGTACCTTGACCTTATGACAACTAGAACCGGATACTTAATAAAACACACCCTTCCAAGTGCTAGATACAACCGGTGGTCGCTCTCTCTCAGGGATACGAGGAGGGGATCGCCGGGTAGGATTATGCTATGCGATGCTACTTGGAGATGCTACTTGGAGGACTTCAGTCTACTCTCTTCTACATGCTGCAAGACGGAGGCTGCCAGAAGCGTAGTCTTCGATAGGACTAGCTATCCCCCTCTTATTCTGGCATTCTGCAGTTCAGTCCACTGATATGGCCCTTTACACATATACCCATGCATATGTAGTGTAGCTCCTTGCTTGCGAGTACTTTGGATGAGTACTCACGGTTGCTTTCTCCCCCCTTTTTCCCCTTTCCTTTCTTTCTGGTTGTCGCAACCAGATGCTGGAGTCCAGGAGCCAGACGCCACCGTCGACGATGATTCCTACTACACTGGAGGTGCCTACTACTACGTGCAGGCCGCTGATGTCGACCAAGAGTAGTTAGGAGGATCCCAGGCAGGAGGCATGCGCCTCTTTCGATCTGTATCCCAGTTTGTGCTAGCCATCTTATGGCAACTTGTTTAACTTATGTCTGTACTCAGATATTGTTGCTTCCGCTGACTCGTCTATGATCGAGCACTTGTATTCGAGCCCTCGAGGCCCCTGGCTTGTATTATGATGCTTGTATGACTTATTTTATTTGTAGAGTTGTGTTGTGATATCTTCCCGTGAGTCCCTGATCTTGATCGTACACATTTGCGTGCATGATTAGTGTACGATTAAATCGGGGGCGTCACAAGTTGGTATCAGAGCCGACTGCCTGTAGGAATCCCCCTTTCCAACTCCTTGGCCGAAGTTGAGTCTAGACTTTACAAAACTTTTACTAACATGGCTGTGCGGCCCATAGGCCCACGTCGCCATTGGGTGGTATTAGGATCTTTTATTCCTCGACCTATACTCTGGGACTCTGATCTCTCTTCTATTCGGGTTAAATGGATTTTGCTAATTCTAACATTAGGATCTCGTTATCATTTTCACCCGAAGAGCCCCTTATTACTGATGATCGTCTGCTGCATGTGAAGACCCTGAAGATACTCTCCGCTGTAACCCGAGAATTTGTATCCGTTGCTTTTGCAATTCCCTACCACCAAAAATATCCCTATGGATAAATACATACAACTGTCGTTCTTACTTTTGTTCCCAGTTGATCTTGTCATTGGAAGATACCCTAAAATTCTCTCTATTGATCCGAGAATACTTTGTGCCTACTGCCTTGCAGTTCCTTTCCACGTGAATACCTCTACGGATAATTTCTCGCCCTTATCGAGTATCCAGTCATCCCCAGTTGTTCATGTGTTTCACAATGGTCTTTGAAATACTATTCAATCCTCCAAAATTCCTCAGTAGCTTATTGCTCTGCAATACTTGTCTGCTTGCATTATGGATGCTTTCCATATGTCTGACAATATTCGTTAGCATCCTTAGACACCGTCATTTTGATCCTATTGATTCAACATGTGTGCGAATGCACGCAATCATCAGTTGATCCTTTTAAATTATCTTTCCGGCTCAGACTGAGCTGGTTCTCGACCAAACTATCTGTCGTCGATTGTGCCTCTGGTATATTCCTTTGATCCATCCTTGATCAGAACGTCTGCTTCTGATCCTTTGTTTTGGAAATCATAATTCCTTTGCATTTAAGCTTTGAATTATTCAGATGATCCCATAACCTGTTGCATTTGCATTCCTTCCTCTTCTGGTTGAGTATTGATACTCACATCAGATCCTTTGTGGACCATCAAGTCCTTTGTTGGATTATTATCCGACAGTGTCCTTCACATTGATCACTTTGTGAGTTCTTCCCCTGATACCTAATGCCTTTGTTAAGTTGTATCCTCCACTTGGCCAACCATACTCTGCTTTCGGGCTTGTGTTATTTACTCTTGAAACTTGTGGTATATGTTTCTAAGAAGCCACTAAGGGTTGAACATATGCTTTCTCTAGACCGTGTGAATCCGAAAGTTTTCACGAGTCATACTCTTCTGGTGCTTCGCCAGATAAAATTTCAACACTGCAACTTAATCGAACGCGAGAAGTGGATGAAAGGTTATGCATTGGAGAAGTGGGAGTCGACCTTGAACTTTTTGTTCATGCCCATGGACGCGATGTATATCCTATCATGGAAGCTTCTTGTAATAATAACTATTTCCTTGATAACTAACATATGTTATATGTGAATTGATCCCTTGCAACCGTGGTTCCGACCATGATTGTTCTTCTTTGATCTCATTTCTCGGACAAGTTAAAACAATTGTCTTCTATGGATCAATACACCAGTCCAACCTTTACTTGATCTTGTGTCGAGTATTACCCCCTGGTATCTCGAGATTATGATGGAACTGCATAACTTTTTATGAGTTCTACATCAAGTGCTACCTTCCCACTGATTCCAATTTTTCGCGGGCTCTGAGTTATTGAACACTCAAAGACACCGATAACTGAACTGAGTCCGCTCTTCGGTTCAACAACTCTTCAGTAAGCTTCTATAAGTACGAGTTTGTACCCGATCACGCCATTCCTAGCCTGTTTGGCTATATCATTGTCGTGACGATTCTAACTGTGCTACCTGGTCCTTATTCTCGGAGCACCAATTTTCGACGATGAACTAACCTTACGTCGATCCTCATCGTCATATCATTTCGCCTTGAACAACAAGCTTGGTTTCGAGTTTGTGTCGTACCCTTGGTTCCAATAACCTTTCACTTCATCATTACTTGACTTGATGTCGTTATCAATCGATTACATCTTCATGAACTCTCGCGATAAAGGTGTCATGATCATCAACATTTTGAGCTCATCCAGGATATCAATTGAATTCATGATGAGAAATACCATCCTTGCCCTCGATGAATTGTATTATCGTCGACCACTTTATTGCCCTCCCACCAACACAAGCTTGTTCATGTTTGGTGTTATACCTTGAGTTCCTTGCTATTCAGCAATTGTTCTTCTTTACCTTGGAGTATTACCATCCTTTATGTCAAGGATGTTCTGAGATTTGTTCCACCTCTTGAGGATTCTTGACATAGAAATACTTCTCACCATCACCATTCTTTCTTGGTCCCCGTGTTAATTCCAACAAGTGAATGGGGTTGTTTGGATTCTTTCCTTCTAGCAACCCTATTTTTTTTAAAGTTAATGGTCGAAAGTTCATTCTTAGGCTATTGACTATTGAATCACCATTCTGACATTGGTCGTGCAACCCAACCCATATTCGGGTGCACCTTTCAACCAATGTTTAATTGAGTATGTTTCCTCGAGCATACATCATTATACCATTTGATCTGACAAATGTTATCTCCTTGTTCGCATAATTGTGGAAATCCATCTTGTCGGAAATCTCGATGGATTATCGCCGAGCCCATCAGCCACCTCCTCCTCTCCTTGGTTTAATGATGAACTATTGTTTCAGGAACCCACTCCCATAGTTCATTTCCCAAGAATCTTACAATGTCATTTCGTTGATATGTGCCACATTTTTTTCTTCTCGGACATCCTGAGTCTGGGGTATCATGACACCAATCAGATCTGAATCTTGGTCGGATATGATGGTTGGGACATTTTCCAAGAGTTATGATGTTGATCCTTTGATGACCCGGTAACATGATGTCATGCCTAGCACCCCCCCCCCCGGCTGGAGGACCTATCATTATAGATTCCTTTTCAGCAAGGTTATCCGTTCATCCATGGGGAAATTGTAAGACTTATTCTACAAGTTATTACTGATGGATCCTTCGTGTTTCCAAAGTCTGATCTTCACCTGATGACCATGTCAATGCTATCTCGAAGCATGTCTATGGTACTCCGATTTTCAACAAGACCATTTGAAGCCCAATGCTAAATGTTTCTTGCTCAATTACCCAAACACCGTTGTATGGGCAATGTCATGAAAATTCTCTCCCCTACCTAAAGAGTTTTCTACATTATATCTTGTCGTGGATATCATGCTCTGTTTGTCCTTGGGAAGGATATACCCCTAAATAATGTGTTTAAACACATTTTTCTTTCCATTGTTCCATTTAATCTGATGATCACCTTTTTCTTTCCGTTGTTTTGTTTAACCTTTCTGGTGATCTATATGATCTAAGCAGTAATATTCTTCTGCTTTTGTACACACCTAGGTGTGCAATCGTGTCGGTAAGACCCTGTTATTATTGTTGATGACATTCCGGTAACCATCGATGGACGAGAACTTGCCTAATGGTCCGCCTCGTTCAACGAGCAGGAGAATGGTTCTCTTCGTCCCTCGCCCTTGGTACCGATGTTGTTGCCGACATAACTGACGGGCTATCCTCTGACATGCCTTACTTACATGATCGTGCAAGATGTCAACGGCCTTCTTGCTTTAACCCACATGGTGGGCCCATAACCCACAGTTCCACAGGATCAAAACCTGACTCTCCTGTACAACCTATTGTCAAAGTTATTCCTCGCGCTTGACTTTGTATGTATTTCACGGGCCACCTGCCTAGTGATATATTATGGTATCAGGCGCAATACTTATTCCCATTGCACTGAACCCCTTTCACACCCTGTTTCAGGCAACGAACGATTGTCTATCTGCTCGAAACTTCTCAGGATACCTCCTCACTTTGTTCTCAATAATGTCTAAGGGTTTTTAATTCGAGAGTTACTTCCCCCACCTTCCCCGATGTTATCAACAAGTTAGTCAACCTTGTAGAGGTCTGTTCTCCCAGCCCCTTTATTCTTTCGTAAGTACGGTGAAAGTTCCTGAAGAAAGGATGACAACTTGATCATGGTGGCTTGAAACAGAGAAATGAAGATATCAACGAAAGGGATCAACCTCTTCGAGAAGAGCAAGCCAGGATGAGAAGACCCGCTAGATTCGTTACCAAACTTTCCCCCTTAGTCCCCCTCTTAAATCTCGGGACGAGATTTCTTGTAGTGGAGGAGAATTGTGACGCCCGGATAATTAAGCTACAGTAATTCCACGCTCATCATGCCATGACACCTCGGTTACTGTTACTATCCTCGCAATAATTCGAAACCGTTCGAAATTCGTATTCAAATTAATGATAACAATAAAAGTTTTCAAATTTTAAAACTAAAATGTTCGGAGTGAACAAAATAATGCACAGGTAATTATTGTGGAGAAACCACAATTTTATAATATGTTTAAAGGCTCTAGAGTAATTAAAACAGCAGCTGTGACAATTAATTAAATGCCTTTTATAATTAATAATAATGCAAACTATTTTTATTAGGTGTCAAACTTTTTGGGGCAGTAGAATAAATTATAACATTAATTTAGGAGTTGTATTTATCTTTTATAAAACAGAAATTAATAGAAGAAAATAGATAAAGAAAATAAATAAAACAAAACAGAAAAACTAAAACCTAAAACTATCAAAAAAATGGAAGAAGAGAAACCCCCACCCGATGGGCCAACCGGCCCAGCTGGCCACCAGGCCGGCCAGGCCGGCCCAGACCCAGGCCAATAACCCCTCCGGGGGGGGCACCGAAACCCTAACCCCCCTCCCCACGTAGCCACTCCCCCCCCTCCCGATCCGATCTGGATCGGGATCGGTCCCGCGCTCCCGACGCCTCCCATCGCCACACCCACCGCGCCT
>NC_041391.1:254543131-254566450 GCF_002162155.2 Triticum dicoccoides
CTCCGCCCTGGCCCCGCCGTGTCGCTGCTCCAGCCACGGTCGCCGTGCGCCCGCGCCGCACCCCTGGGGGCTTCGCCCTGCGCCCGTTCCGGCTTGTCGCCTGGGCCCAAAACCGCCCGATCGGGCGCACCCGATCCGTTAGGCCCCTATGGGCCTATGACAAGTGGGGCCGCAAGCCCCCAAAACAAAAAAAAGGAGATAAAATATATATATTAATAATAATAAAAAAATTATTAAATTAAATTAATTAATTAATTAATTAAATTAATTAACTTAATTAATTATGTTTAATAAACCTAATTAAATAACTAACCTATCTAATCTGTTAATGAATCTAATTAACATGGTTAATTAATTAACAGACAATGACAGTGGGACCCACATGTCAGTTTGACCAGGTCAACAGTCAACGTTGACTGCTGACGTCAGCATGACATCATGCTGATGTCATAAATCCATTTTCGAATTAATTAATTAATTAATTAAATTCCAGAAATAAATAAAATCTTTAGTAAATCATATCTTTTAATCCGTAACTCGGATTAAAATAATTTCAACATGAAAGTTGCTCAGAACGACGAGACGAACCCGGATACGTAGCCCGTTCGTCCACCACACACCCCTAACATATCAAACCCGCAACTTTCCCCCTCCGGTTCATCTGTCAGAAAACACGAAACACCGGGGATACTTTCCCGGATGTTTTCCCCCCTTCACCGGTATCACCTACTACCGCGTTAGGGCACACCGAACACCGCGTATTGCCTTGATATATTTGTGGTGCTTTGTTTGCTCTGTATTCATTATTTCTTCCCCCTCTTCTCTCCGGTAGACTACGAGACCGACGCTGTTGCTGACCAGTTCGACTACGGAGTTGACGACCCCTCTCTCTTGCCAGAGCAACCAGGCAAGCCCCCCCCCTTGATCACCAGATATCGCCTATTCTCCTCTATACTGCTTGCATTAGAGTAGTATAGCATGATACTGCTTTCCGTTAATCCTATTCTGATGCATAGCCTGACATTGTTGCTACATCTGTTGATACCTTACCTGCAATCCTAAATACTTAGTATAGGATGCTAGTTTATCATTATTGGCCCTACATTCTTGTCGGTCTGCCATGCTATACTACTGGGCTGTGATCACTTCGGGAGGTGATCACGGGCATATACTATATACCTTACACTGTTACATTACCTGTGATACTGTTCGGAGATGGGGGGCTGAAAGGACAGGTGGCTCCATCCCGGTAGAGGTGGGCCTGGGTTCCCGACGGCCCCTGACTGTTACTTGGTGGCGGAGCGACAGGGCAGGTTGAGACCACCTAGGAGACAGGTGGGCCTGGCCCTATTCAGCGTTCGCGGATACTTAACACGCTTAACGAGATCTTGGTATTTGATCTGAGTTGGCTACGAGCCTATACGCACTAACCATCTACGCGGGAGTAGTTATGGGTATCCCGACGTCGTGGTATCAGCCGAAGCACTTCAGACGTCAGCGACGGAGCGGCGCGCGCCGAATTGGACTGGAACGCCACTAGGCTAGGTCTGCTTTCGGCCGCGTACGCAACGTGCAGGTGTGCTATGGGCGATGAGCCCAGACCCCTGTGCGCTTAGGTTTAGACCGGCGTGCTGGCCTCTCTGTTGTGCCTAGGTGGGGTTGCGATGTGTTGATCTTCCGCGGCCGGGCATGACCCAGGAAAGTGTGTCCGGCCAAATGGGATCGAGCGTGTTGGGGAATGTGGTGCACCCCTGCAGGGAAGTAAATCTATTCGAATAGTCGTGATCTTCGGTAACAGGACGACTTGGAGTTGTACCTTGACCTTATGACAACTAGAACCGGATACTTAATAAAACACACCCTTCCAAGTGCCAGATACAACCGGTGGTCGCTCTCTCTCAGGGATACGAGGAGGGGATCGCCGGGTAGGATTATGCTATGCGATGCTACTTGGAGATGCTACTTGGAGGACTTCAGTCTACTCTCTTCTACATGCTGCAAGACGGAGGCTGCCAGAAGCGTAGTCTTCGATAGGACTAGCTATCCCCCTCTTATTCTGGCATTCTACAGTTCAGTCCACTGATATGGCCCTTTACACATATACCCATGCATATGTAGTGTAGCTCCTTGCTTGCGAGTACTTTGGATGAGTACTCACGGTTGCTTTCTCCCCCCTTTTTCCCCTTTCCTTTCTTTCTGGTTGTCGCAACCAGATGCTGGAGTCCAGGAGCCAGACGCCACCGTTGACGATGATTCCTACTACACTGGAGGTGCCTACTACTACGTGCAGGCCGCTGATGTCGACCAAGAGTAGTTAGGAGGATCCCAGGCAGGAGGCATGCGCCTCTTTCGATCTGTATCCCAGTTTGTGCTAGCCATCTTATGGCAACTTGTTTAACTTATGTCTGTACTCAGATATTGTTGCTTCCGCTGACTCGTCTATGATCGAGCACTTGTATTCGAGCCCTCGAGGCCCCTGGCTTGTATTATGATGCTTGTATGACTTATTTTATTTGTAGAGTTGTGTTGTGATATCTTCCCGTGAGTCCCTGATCTTGATCGTACACATTTGCGTGCATGATTAGTGTACGATTAAATCGGGGGCGTCACAACCCCTCCTGGTAACACATTTTTATTAATAAATATAAGCACTGTGCGGCCTGCGCGCAAGTCTAACAATGACATTGCAGGTGCCGCCGGACAAGATCCGGACAGGCAAGAATTACTGCGCCAGCTAAAGGCCGGCGAGAGGGTGCTGAATAGGGTGCAGCAAGAAAGGAACAAGCTCCAAGATGCCAACGCCAGGCTCGGAGAAGAGCTGAAAGCCGCTCAAGCCGGGCTGTCCAGCTTTGTTAAGGAGAATCAGCGGCTTCGTCGCGGCATTTATAGTAAGTGCTTAAGCGGAATCTTTTGAAAAGAAGAGTTCAGCGAGGAAGTCAATTGACATAATATGTCTTGTAGGTATACTCACAGGTCGCCCTGCGGAGGAGATGCCCATATCCACGGGTGATCAACTTCCCGAGCTGTTACAACTGCTCGAACGAGTTCGGCAAGCAATGAGCGGCGTCGTCCAGGCTTTATGGCCAGCCCTCTCCCTACCCGAGGGCCTTGGGGAGCTGGCGGAGAAGCTTCGGGGAGTGCGGCAGCGCTTCCGTTTATGGAAGATTTCGGCTTGCCGTCAAGGTGCCAGGGAGGCTTGGGCCGTGGTGAAGACGCGTTACAAGAAGGCGGATCCCAACCACATGGCCGAAGTTGGACCGGTGGGGCCCGATGGGAAGGAGATCCCTGTGAGTTTAGTATACAGCCAAGTAGATTTGGCTGCTAAATTTTCCCAACAGGACTGTAAGTTAGACAACCTGTTAGACGGGATTGAGGAGGAATACAATCAGTAAATTTGACAATGTATGTTTTCCTTTAAAGTGACATGTGAAATGCCTTCTAGCCGGATTGTAGATCATTTGTCTTTGCCGACCTTTTCGCTTCAACCTCGGGACCCTAGAGTCCGGAGTGTGTCCGAATACCTCTTTGGTTAAGAAACAACCGTGGTATGCTTGGAGACCAGGCGTAGGGGTCATTAGTGCTTTATCAGACAAGTGCCCAACTAGTTATGTTATATTACATGGTTAGTAAGAAACATCTTCCAGGGAGAATAGTTCCGTTAAGGGTTCCTTTCCCTGGGAGGCATGCCCTAAAGTGCATGTCCGGACTGCAAAGAAAGCAAAAAAACATCTGGGGGCGGATAAATAAATAGGTAAAAAGTCATCTTTTAAGTCACCGACCGAATATTCCCTTAAGAACGCTAGCTTTCGGCTTCACCCAGTCTGAGGTACACATCCGGCTGACCCGGCAGTAACAATCGCAGAGGTGCTCCCTTTACCTCCTAGCCAAACAATCGGGAACGTAGGGGTAAGCACAGGAGCCAGGCAACCCAGCTTGGCCAAAACTTAAGTCATATCGATGCATATAATGGTGAGTAAAAGGTACATGTGGAAGCTTGACACATGTGCTGGGTATAAAACCCTTATAATTGAGCTTCTGTAAAAGAAGCCCCCAGGAATAATGGGTGCGGATGGCACATCACGTGTATGCGAAAAATGTGAAAATAGTCCCGTAAGGGCTTGTGAATAAAAGGGTATGAAAAGAGAAACAAAAGACAGCCGAAGTGTAAAAGTTTGGATGGGGGAAGGGGACGAACTCTTAGTCCGGCACTAGGCATAGAATCGTCGGAGGCGGGCTGCGTTCCATGGGTTCGGCTCGAGTCGGTTATCTGACGCATTTCGTAGACGATATGCTCCACCGGTCAGGACTTGATCGATAATGAAGGGACCCTCCCATTTGGGCTTGAGCTTGTCCTTTTTCTTGTCCGGCAGGCGTAGAACTAGTTCACCAACGTTGTAAGTCTTGGCCCGTACTTCTCTGCTTTGATATCTTCGGGCCTGCTGCTGATAGAATGCGGAACGAGCCATGGAGACGTTGCGTTCTTCCTCCAGTGTGTCCAAGCTGTCCTGCCGATCAAGCTCGGCCTCTCTTTCCTCGTACATG
Organism: Triticum dicoccoides; assembly: GCF_002162155.2. Classification (NCBI taxonomy): domain Eukaryota; kingdom Viridiplantae; phylum Streptophyta; class Magnoliopsida; order Poales; family Poaceae; genus Triticum; species Triticum dicoccoides. The sequence goes on from NC_041391.1 coordinate 254,547,674, forward strand.
CGCACTCGAGGTGAGTCATGAATAATGTCGCAGGGCAAGACTGCCTCTGCGCCGTATACCATAAAAATGGTGTGAATCCGGTAGTGCGGTTAGGCGTTGTCCGTAGCCCCCAGAGTACGGAGTCGAGCTCCTCGACCCAGTGCGTGTCAAATTTAGTAAGTGAGCGCACTAGTCTGGGTTTAATGCCGCTCATTATTAGACCATTTGCTCGTTCCACTTGACCGTTGGTTTGAGGGTGATAGACTGAAGCGTAGTCGAGCTTGATGCCCATATTCTTGCACCATGACTTAACTTCGTTGGCTGTGAAGTTCGTGTCGTTGTCGGTGATGATGCTGTGGGGGACTCCGTAACGGTGTACTACCCCGGATATAAAGTCTATCACTGGTCCGGACTCTGCCGTTTTGACCGGTTTGGCCTCTATCCATTTGGTGAATTTATCCACCATGACCAATAGGTATCTTTGCTTGTGGGTTCCCCCTTTAAGGGGTCCAACCATATCAAGCCCCCAGACCGCGAATGGCCAGGTAGTGGGTATAGTTTTGAGAGCGGTGGGCGGCATGTGGCTCTGATTAGCAAAGAGCTGACAACCAACGCATTTCTGGAGTAAGTCTTGGGCATCTGCCCGGGCCGTCGGCCAATAAAATCCTGTACGGAATGCCTTTCCTACAAGGGCCCGGGCTACTGCGTGGTGTCCGCCTAGTCCGGCATGAATTTCAGCCAGGAGGTTTCGCCCTTGCTCTTCGGAGATACACCTTTGAAGGACTCCGGTTGTACTTTTCTTATAAAGTTCTCCCTCATGGACCTTGTAGGCTTTCGATCGCCGGACTATGCAGCGGCCTCGTTTTGGTCTTCGGGAAGTTCCTGCCTAAGCAAGTAGGCTAGGAATGGTTCTGTCCACGGGGCGATTGCTGCCATTATGACGTGGGCTGAAGGTGTTATGTCATCGGCTGGATCGCCGATTGGCGCGGTTTTTTCCGGTTTGTCACTTCCGGGCTCCTCTTCCCATAGTACGGATGGCTTGAAGAGCCGTTCCAGGAAGATATTTGGAGGGACAACATCACGTTTTGGCACCGATGCGTGCCAGTATGTCGGCCGCTTGGTTATTATCTCGGGCTATGTGATGGAATTCGAGTCCTTCAGACCGAGCTGACATTTTTAGGACAGTGTTGCGATATGCTGCCATTTTTGGATCCTTGGCGTCAAAGTCTCCGTTAATTTGGGATATTGCAAGGTTTGAATCCCTGCGCACCTCTAGGCGTTGAATGCCCATGGAGACTGCCATCCGGAGGCCATGTAACAGGGCCTCGTATTCGGCTGCATTATTGGAGTCCGTGTACATTATTTGAAGTACATACTGGACTGTGTCTCCAGTTGGGGACGTCAATACGATGCCAGCCCCCAGTCCGGCCAACATTTTAGAGCCGTCAAAATGCATAGTCCAATTGGAGTATGTGCCGTACTCTTTAGGGAGTTCAGCTTCGGTCCATTCGGCGACAAAGTCCGCCAAAACTTGTGACTTTATAGCTCGCCGAGGTTTGTAAGGTATATCGAATGGTAAGAGCTCAATGGCCCATTTGGCAATCCTGCCCGTTGCGTCGCGGTTACTTATAATGTCATTGAGTGGTACTTCAGAGGCCACTGTTATCGAACACTCTTGAAAGTAGTGCCGGAGCTTCCGGGACGCCATGAACACCGCATATGCTATCTTCTGATAGTGCGGGTAACGGGACTTGCAGGGGGTTAACACAGTGGATACATAATACACTGGTTTTTGGAGAGGGAATTTGTGCCCTTCTGTCTCTCATTCGACGACGAGGACCGCGCTTACAACTTGATGCGTTGCTGCGATGTATAACAACATTGGCTCGCCCAGATTGGGCACAGCCAGGACCGTATTTGTTGCCAATATGGCCTTTATTTCTTCGAGTCCGGCAGTGGCAGCATCAGTCCACTCGAAGTGTTCGGTGCGCCTGAGGAGGCGATAGAGGGGCAACGCCTTTTCTCCTAGATGGGAGATAAAGCGGCTTAGAGCTGCCACGCATCCTGTTAATTTTTGTATTTGTTTGAGGTCTTTTGGAATGTCCAACTGTGACAGAGCTCGGATTTTAGCAGGGTTTGCTTCGATTCCTCTACCGGACACGATGAAGCCCAGCAGCTTTCCGGCTGGTATGCCGAAAACACATTTTTCCGGATTCAACTTGATGTCATATGCTCTGAGGTTGTCAAACGTGAGCCTTAAATCGTCTACTAGAGTTTCGACGTGTTTTGTTTTGACGACTATGTCGTCTACGTATGCCTCGACTGTTTTGCCGATCTGGGTAGCCAGACATGTTTGAATCATGCGCTGATATGTTGCGCCGGCGTTTTTAAGTCCGAAGGGCATCGTGTTGAAGAAGAATGGTCCGTAAGGGGTGATGAATGCCGTGGCGGCTTGGTCTGCTTCCGCCATCTTGATTTGATAGTAGCCAGAGTATGCGTCGAGGAAACACAATGAATCGTGCCCTGCGGTAGCATCGATAATTTGGTCGATGCGGGGGAGAGGGAAGGGATCCTTTGGGCAAGCCTTATTGAGGTCTTTAAAATCGACACAAAGGCGCCAGGATTTGTCCTTCTTTGGTACCATTACCAGATTTGCTAGCCAATCCGGACGTTTGATATCTCTAATGAATCCGGCTTCCAATAGTTTGGCTAGCTCTTCTCCCATTGCCTGTCTTTTAGGTTCGGAAAATCGTCGAAGAGCCTGTTTGACAGGCTTGAATCCTTGTAGGATGTTTAGGCTGTGTTCTGCCAATCTGCGTGGGATTCCGGGCATATCCGAAGGATGCCAGGCGAAAATGTCCCAATTTTCCCGAAGGAATTCGCGCAGTGCAGCGTCTACTTCGGGGTTCAATTGTGCCCCAATGGAGGCCGTCTTTGTTGGGTCCGTTGGATGGACCTGGAATTTTGTTATTTCATCTGCTGGTTTGAAGGAGGTGGACTTGGATCTTTTATCGAGTATCACATCGTCCCTGTTCACCGTAGAGCGCAGCGCGGTGAGTGCTTCGGCCGCTAAGGCTTCGGATAGTGCCTCGAGGGCTAGTGCGGCTGTCTTGTTTTCGGCCCGGAGTGCTATGTACGGATCACTAACGAGAGTGATTATTCCGCTGGGCCCAGGCATTTTGAGCTTCATGTACCCGTAATGAGGTACTGCTTGAAAAATTGTGAATGCCTCTTGTCCTAATATAGCGTGATATCCGCCGCTGAACAGGGCCACTTGGAACGTGACTTCTTCGGATCTGTAATTGTCCGGCGAGCCAAACACCACATCGAGTGTGATTTTCCCGGTGTAGCGCGCTTCCCGGCTAGGGATTATTCCTCTGAAGGTTGTGCTGCTTCGCTCGATACGGCTCCAATCGATTTCCATTTTTCGCAGAATTTCCTCGTAAATGAGGTTCAGTCCGCTGCCGCCATCCATGAGGACTTTTGTCAGTCGAAAGCCGTCCACTATCGGACTAAGCACCAGTGCGGCTGGTGCTCTGGCTGTTCGGACTTTAGGCTCGTCGCTGGCGTTGAAGGTAATAGCTGTGTCGCTCCATGGATTTGCTGCTGCTACTTGGTAGACTTCGGCGAGTCCGCGGATTGTTCGCTTTCGCATATTGTTTGATGCGAAGGTCTCGAAGACTGTTGATACCGTACTGGTGTTGTCGGGGTGGTTTTCCGGGGCTAGAAGCTCCTCGCCACTTTTGGCCACCTGCCGTAATACCCAACATGCTCGAAGGCTATGTGTTGGGACGGCTCCTCCTGTATTATGAAGCTTACAGGGTCCATTAAGCCATCCCTCCAGTACGGTTCCATGCCCCTTATTGGGTTTTTGCTTTTTCTTTTTTGCATCTGGGGCTTGAGTGTGAGGCACCCTTTTGTTGCGGACTGGGGTTGGGGCCAGATTATCCCAAAATTGGTTTTCGGTTTTCCGAAAACTCTCCATCGCACAGTACTTTCGTACTATGGACGCCAGATCGGCGAAACGTGTAATTTTGTGACGATCAATGGCGTTTAATATTCCCTCGTCCATGCAATTATTGCAGAAGATTGAGATTGTGTTTTCCCCTCGGCAGTCCTTTATCCTGTCCATAACCAGGAGGAATCTGGCCCAGTAGTGATGTACTGTTTCAGTGGGCTCTTTCCGTATTAGAGATAGATCGCATATGTCTGGGCGGGTGGGTGGACTAAAGTTCGGATCCCTGCCCATCTTGGGGCTCGAAGGCCGAGGAGTTTCCGAATTTGGAAGCTTGGGTTACTGGACATGATCCAGCGAGTCCGGAGCGATGCATGGTTTTAAGTTCAATGCTTGATCGAAGTCCGTCCCTCCGTGGGAATCCGGCATGGAGGGTTCGGGAATCCGGACATGAATAGTTTTTAATACAGGCGGAGAGTTGCCGTATTGCTCCTCTACCACTGCGACGTGGTGGGTGGCCTGGGGAGAGTTAATCTCTCTCAGATCGGTTTTAAGCCCAATCTGGTTGTAGTCCGTAGTGACTCCCAGGGCGGCCATGCGATCCAAGAGCTCGTTGACAGACAAGAGCTCTATTGGAGCCAACTGTTCGGCAGCTTTCGAGCTGACGCGAAGATTGCTTCTGACGACTTGAGAGGTCATTGTCGAAGCGGCGGCCGGACAGGCGGTCATAAGAAAACCACCTAGCCGGATAGTTTGGCCGGCGGCCAAGGCCCCTTCGGCGAAAACACCGTCTTTGAAGACGGGTGGAGGCATCCTCCCTATTGGTGATGACACAGAGGAACTCTCAATGAAAGCACCAATGTCGGTGTCAAAACCGGCGGATCTCGGGTAGGGGGTCCTGAACTGTGCGTCTAGGCAGATGGTAACAGGAGACGAGGGACACGATGTTTTACCCAGGTTCGGGCCCTCTCGATGGAGGTAAAACCCTACGTCCTGCTTGATTAATATTGATGATATGGGTAGTACAAGTGGATCTACCATGAGATCAAGGAGGCTAAACCCTAAAGCTAGCCTATGGTATGATTGTTGTAATGTATGATGTCCTACGGACTAAAGCCCTCCGGTTTATATAGACACTGGAGGAAGCTAGGGTTACACAGAGTCGGTTACAATGGTAGGAGATCTACATATCCGTATCGCCAAGCTTGCCTTCCACGCCAAGGAAAGTCCCATCCGGACACGGGACGGAGTCTTCAATCTTGTATCTTCGTAGTCTTGGAGTCCGGCGGATGATGATAGTCCGGCTGTCCGGACACCCCCTAGTCCAGGACTCCCTCAGAGATGCTGCACGATCTGGTTGCGGATGGAAGCACGGCGATGCAGCGGAACGTAGGCACTGGCTTCAGCAATAGCCAGAAATTCATGGCTCGGCGGGGCAATCGGGCCAACCACCATTCCACTGCGCACAAGACGGTCCGCTGGCCCTGGCTCGACGGCGAAGCCCGGAGGGAGGAATGGCACTGGGTTGAGCGGGTAGTTCGCCATTGCCAAAGGGCGAAGAAGCAGAGTGGAGGGCGGTGGAGTTGGGTGTGGATGCGATGGCAATGGAGGCGGATGGGGCAGAGTGGCAGACTGTGGCGATGGGACTAGGCGGGGCGATACCTGTTGGGTTTTCGAGGAGGAAGTTGAAGCGTGAATGGGGGCGGATGGAGGCAAAGTTGCCTTGGCAATCCATTTCCATTTCTGTTGGAAAATAGCGCATCGACAGGATCGTTCCACGTGGCCATAGTATCCGCAAGCATCGCATCAAACGGTACGCCTCTGTGATTTAGTCCCCGATTTGGTGGAAAGGAAATTGCCCAGAGAGTGTCACACCGAAAAATTGGCCTCCTTGTTTGACTCAGGCTAGTGGCGATTGTCATGGTGGCTATTATCACGGCTGCCACGGTTGGGGCAGTATCCAGTTTTGTGATCCGGCCCTGAGCAGTTAATGCAAATGAGACGCGCAGGGCAGGTGATCCTGGTGTGCCCCCATTGAAGGCATTTAGCACACAAAGCATCCCAATTAGCGGCAAGGGAGTTAATGTCGGCTGCCGAATATTCCGCTTGGGCCAAATCCGCCTAATGGAGATAGCTGAGGAGTGGGGGCCATGAGTCATAGTGAGGCGCATAACGGAACGCTGACTGTAGAAAACATTTAGGTAGTGGTGGGTATCGGGCATGCAACGGGAATTTGAATTACCCAAAAGAAATGCACTCAAAAATCAGTTCCTCCTCCGACTTCGCTTGGTCTAGATAATGATCATTAATGCCACCTTGGTTAAGGTCGGAGCATTGACGTCGCAAGGCGGAATTGACGGTTTGATGGAGCCAAATTGAATTTGAATGTTGTCGTTGTTCCTCGCCCTCGATGAGGATGAAGCTTCATGATTATTCGAGCTAGAAAAATTCCATTGCCTCAAATTAACAAGATTAAACTTGCTCAGCTCTTTGATCGACGAGGGATCGGGAGAATGTGCCTTGCGTATGAAGTCCAAAGAAGCAGAGATGGCTATTGGCCGTCTATCCAAAACCTCGACCAGTTCCTGATCCGCATGCCAATGCGAATCAGAGAAACGCTTAGCAAAACGACCGTTGAACAAATGGAAGTGACAAACAAAGTCCGGCCACACACGATCCTTTAGACCATAGATGAAATGCCCCACTTTATTGTTAGCCACACAGAAATGAAATCATCGAGAGGATATGGCCATGACCTTAAAACCAGAACAAATTCCACCGAGGCAGCATTGCAGTGCAAGCCCAACCGAATCTTTCGTGAGAGGGAAGGAAGCCAAAGAAAACGAGACAACCAAGAAGAACTCCTTTGCATCTCGGGAAGGACAGAAATGCAGTGTAGATCCAAACTTACGTCTCACCTGATCGGCTAAGGACAAACCAAGAGCAAAATCCCAGTGTAGAAGGCCTTCCATGGTGGTGGAATCTAGAGATCGCCATTGGTGGTGGTCAGCAGGTGGGAGAGGAGAGGGGTGGGAGAGGAGAGAGCCATTCGTCCCCCCAAAAGCATTCATGACGTCCATTGCATGTATTTTTAATTATCCTCACTATATTATGCAGATTGAAGATCGCCGAATTGAAGAAACGAGGAATCGGTGATATTGGGTTCATTAACACAAATCTCATAGATGCATATATGGTTAAATCTCAAGCCAAAGAAACAGAGGCCAAGCTGCTAAAATTGTTTGTAATAAATCAAAACAAAGCAATAATACTCTTCCCTTACGAATTCAAGTGAGTGTTACTATCTTCTGCATATTCGGTTTGCCTTATTAGTCGAGGTAATTATAGTAGTAATGTAATTGATTAGTTATGCATGCATGCGCAGCTTCCACTATATTCTCCTAGAGATTAAGCTTGAGCAGGGACTAGTAATCGTCTTAGACTCGAGACGAAAAGATCCCACGGAGTATGCGGACATGACTGAAATTCTAGAGAAGTAAGTTAAATCGATCATTAGTGCACCATATCGGCAACTTTGTTCATTTCCTGATATCAAGTAATTGTTTTTTGTCTGCTGGCAGGGTTTGGAAAAAATTCACCTCAAAAACTCCGGGACTGCCGAAGAAGCTGCAATTTAGACACCCAAAACTAAGTACTATAGTAGCATGTTGCACGCATCTCCTAGTGATTCAAGCGCTAGTTTCATCAATACCATTTAGCATGCTTGCTAATTATCAGGTTGATTGACCTCTATTTCTTGTAAAGTGGTTGTGGCAGGAACAAGGGAATGATTACTGTGGATACTACATTTGCGAGTCCATCCGCCACATGACCTGTGAGCGGGGCTACTCTGACAAACAATATGAAGTGCTTAAATAATAATATTCACAATTTTATTTTATTACCATCATTTGTGTTCAGTTTCATTTATTCATATATATATGTATTGACCCCCTTCTTCAAATTAGATATTTCGGATGCGGGATGAACTCCTACCACCAGATCGTATGCGAGGAATTCAAGAGGAATTGGCGGCATTCTTTCTTGACCACGTGATCGCTAAATACGGAGAATACCATGTGGACACTGAGTTCATTTGGAATTAGGAGATTATATTGTAATTAAGAGATACTTATATTGTATATATGTAGACAGTATGTAGCGTCGGATAGATATACGAGAACTTGTTGTTCGACCAATCTCTCAGAGAAGGAGAGGTGGTCGATATCACTTCTCTTTATATGCATATGTTCATGACGATCTTCTTTTTCCTTCATTTGCTTACTAGCTAGTGTGTCTAGTCCTCTCTATACATATAGTACGTAGCGTCGACCAAGCTCGGAGATAAGAGAGGACACTTCTCTCTATTAATTAGCTAGCTAACACAATATATGAAACACCTAAATTACCCCCCCCCCAAAACCCCCTAAACACCACCCCTTTCCAAAAAAAACCCAGCACCTGAAACGCTGACACGTGGAAGCCTTTTGGTCCCAGTTTATGTCACCAACCGGGACCAAAGGCCCCCCTGCCTGGGCTGCCCAAAGCGGTCACGTGGATGCCCATCAGTCCCGGTTCGTGTAAGAACCGGGACTGAAGGGGGGAGGCATTAGTAACGACCTATTACTCCCGGTTCAAGAACCGGGACTAAAGGCCCTTACGAACCGGGACAAATGCCCTGTTTTCTACTAGTGATACAGAAACTCGTCTGTTACAAAGGGATTTCATTTTTTTGAACTTATTTGAACTCCATTTGTTTTTCTGTGTTCAAAATGCACCATTCAAAGCCACATCATCAATTTACAACCCTTCCTTACTACATTTGTTATTTTTCATGCATTTACTGATTATTTTGAGCTATAAGACCATGAAGTTGAAAAACATTTGAAATGAACTCTGAAACCAAAGTACATACGTAGTTCTCCAGAGCATTAAAACCAAAGTACATGCATAGTTCTCATTGAACAACATATAGCTCTCCAGAGCATCTAATTAAACCATACATTGAAATTATGTAAAACATTTCAATGCAACAACAAATGCGATCATAATCACAACCAAGGTAACAACTGATCCAACTGCATAATGATACCAAGCCTCGGTATGAATGGCATATTATCTAATCTTTTTAATATTCAAACGCATTGCATCCATCTTGATCTTGTGATCATCGACGACATCCGCAACATGCAACTCCAATATCATCTTCTCCTCCTCAATTTTTCTTATTTTTTCCTTCAAGTAATTGTTTTCTTCTTCAAATAATTTAACCTCTCGACAATAGGGTCGGCTGGAATTTCCGGTTCAACAACCTCCTAGATAAATAAAATCTATGTCACATTGGTCGGCATAATTGTCATAAACAATAAATGAACCAAATAGTTATGAAAAGATAATATATACCACATCTGAATCATAGACAGGACGAGGGCCGACGGGGGCAGATACCAAAACCATCGCACTATATAATAACAAGGAATAATAAAAGTAAGAAAATTAGACAAGTATCTATCTGAAGTCAGAATTTTTTCTTTCAGAAAGAAGATAAGAACAAGAGGGTCACCACGGTGGTGCCAGCAACGAGATCGGCGCGGGCGATCGACGGCGGTGAAGACGGGGCGGGGACGGGGCGTGACGGATCGCTAAATCAAGACAAATCTCGTTGAAAATCGAGCTCGGAGGTCGAGTTTTGAGAGGAGAAAGCTTAACTAGTGTGGCTCGGGCATTTCATCGAACACCTCACGTGCGTAGGAGGTGAACTAGAGCACCCAAATGCCGTCCCCTCACCGGCTTGACAAAACAAAGCACTCTAGAGTGCTCTGCCGTGGCGGTGGGTATATATAGGCAAGTTATTTATCCCGGTTCGTGGCATGAACCGGGATTAAAGCCGGCCCTTCTGTCCTGGTTCAAGCCACGAATCGGGACCAATGGTTGTGGGCCAGGAGCGAGGACCATTGGTCCCAGTTCGTGGCTTGAACCGGGACAAATGGTTCCACACGAACCGGGACCGATGCCTACGAGGCCCCGGCCGGCCCCCTGGGCTCACGAGCCGGGTCTAATAGCCCCCATGGGTCCCGGTTCTTGAAGAACCGGGACTAATGGGTTGGTCAAGCTTGAACGTTAGCCCTGTTTTCTACTAGTGTGGTGCAAAGTCCAATTCAAACAAAGAGCTAAATGCAAATATTTTCTTAATAATGTAAGTATGTAACATATTAGACCATTAGTAGCTTACAATTGTTGATTATGTAATTAGATGACCCTAGTAGTTGTACGCATGGGCAACACAATAAATAAAATGTGCTCAAGACATGAAAAAGCAATGTGTCCGTGCAGTTCTTAGGAATATTGTCCATTGCATCATATATGTTATCATGTCACAGTAGTAATTTGGATTAAACAATAGAGATAAAGAAGGGCAACACAGAGTCAAATTTGTCTTAGGGATGACAGTACATTACAACAAACACTTACTAAGATTCAAGAAAAGTGCCCTTCGGTCGGAGGAAAGATGATTTCTTCAATGGCCATATAAGGACCTTGCTTTAGTGGTCAATGGTGTAGCTGTTGTCATGGGATGCACCAAACAACGGCCTCCTCGAGCTTGTTTATCCAGAGACCCTATACACCAGAGTGTTGGTTGTTTGATCAACAACCAAAGAATAGCCTGATGTGATATTTTTGGTTGTTTATATATCTTGGAAGGTGGGTACCTAATAGTCTGGTTTCAAGTAAGCGACTAAAGGAAAAGGTAACGTTTTTACTTCCGAGGAAATATCAACAATCTGGTGCTACAAAAGAGTTAATGGACCTACCTCGTGTAGGTAGCTACTGAACTACAAAATGCAGATAGGTTAATCAGCAATATTATAATTTTGAAAACAATAAAATGATAAAACTTGTACAAAAACCGCAAAATTATTATTATCCTTATTGGACAAATAAGCATGTGCGCACAATAAATTCAGAATTTTTGTTGCTAAGAAAATTAGCTAAGGTCTACATCAAAAGAAGGTAATAAGAGCAATATTGTGGGTATAGCCATGATCTTTGTACAGAAAAGAAAGCTACCATGTTTGCAAATAACTCTTCTTCTTTAACTACTCATTTGAACATCTCCTAAATGTTCCTGGTCATGTAAGCAAATATTAAACCTTGTCTCCTTCGAGGGACAAAAAACATCAATGTTCTTTTTCACATTGAGTTAAAAAAATTAAGAAAATCTATTGTTTCTGAAAACAATCGAATGCACAATGTAGGTTATCAAATTATGCGCATATACATTGCACATAGCCAATGACTTCTGATCATGACATCGTTACTTACCTGATGATGTTAAATTTGAGTAAAGGCTGAGTAGCCTGGGCGACCACAAAGTTTTGGACTATCAGTACAGAACTTTATCCAATAACCTATATTAGTATAAGATGTTGAGAAGGAAGCCAGCTTGAAAAAATGTAATAAGAAAGCATTAATTGATAAAAATATAAAAAACAACCAATAATACTATTATGATATATGAACTCTAAACTATAACTGAATGGTAGAAATTATAGTGCTTTGATGTAGGCAAGAATAAACTCTTCTAATAATTTTATTGCTAATGTTTCAGTCAATACTTAAAAGAGAGACATATTCTCGGTGTAAGAAGAAATAAATATGGAAGTGGATTGTCCATTGAATGCGTGGGAAAGGCATCGTACCATAAATATCTATGGTATGTCAATTTATATATATAGTAAAACACATTATCACTTTTGTCTATCAAAAGAGAAGAACATTTGATATTGTCATTTAAGTTATTTCATATTGTACATCAAATGATATACTGGCCTACAATCTCTATATCCCCTTATCCGGGTGCCTAAACTCTATCTCTACCCATATGTTAGATGGCCTAAGCAAGCGCACCGCGCTACCATTTGCCTATGCAGATACCAATTCTTCTGGATTATACAAAGCAGTTGTTGAAGGACATCACAAAACTAATTTGAATTTTCATGGAAAATCAGGTAGCAGCAATACAGGACACTCCATCACCATCTTGTTTCCTTGGTCCATGCCTCAAAATTCCTACTGAACTGTAGCAGGTCTGGTAATTATTTAGGCTAAAGTACGTATATGTGGTAAATGGCATGTTGGGTGAGAATTTACTTGAAATACAAGATAAAATGTAAAAATTATATATATATACATATATATATATAGACCGTAGGTCATGATTCCTTTTCGAAATGAAGGTTTCTATAACAGTTTTATCATTGGATAATTATCATATATCACAGCTACTAATCATGGGTTAGTGCGGAGTTCTCTATAAAATATTTTCCCACAAAAGGGAAAAAGAGAGAGTGATCTCCAAACATAGAACAGAGCTGAATAATAGACTCCTACCAAGTCCACTCTATGCAGTGAAAATATGGTTGAGGAAATCCACCAACAAAAACTAAATTTGCAGCTCACACTAAACAACATAGTTTTTTTCCTGAATTTACACTTGCAGTATCATATGCCAAAATGGATGCAGTAATTACATGGAGTAATTAGATTTTTGAAAAAAGGATGATCCATGTATATTAAAAGTCAACCTAGTGTAATTTTCATTTAAGAATAATATAGCATTCACCTTGCGATATACTTGTATGCGTATTTTCTTCGGATCTTACTTGCTTCCCTATTATGTACACCCCGTGATCTCCTCCATACAAAGTATATGTTCGCTACTTCAGTAGCACCTATCCATATCTTCATTTCGCTAGGAGATCCATTGGAAGAGAAGAAGTAAAGACTCTGTTCTTCGCCTTTATTGCCTATATATGCATACACATATTCGGTTGATGAAGCATGGTTTACATTATAAGTATCGTAACTTTGAAATAAAACGCATCTCTGCAGCACTTCTCTTTGTCTCGGATGTCAATACGAAGACTAAAATTCTGAATTTTGGAGTTAACCTGTGCATGTCGTTCCCCCAAAACCCAAACGGCTGCTGCTCCTTGCCATAATCCTGAACACAAAACATCAGAAAATAAGAATTAGGCATCTGGCAGAGAGCCTTGTCGGATGATCTGAGCAAGCGCTGGAAGAGAACCTATATGGCGACCATATGGGAGAGGGAAGAACGCAAGCCAAAGTTAAGGTGACGCAGTTAAGCAAGCAAGAAAGTTCAGAGAAATGCAGCATATAGTTCAGTAAGAAGCAAGAAATTATGTAAAGAGAAAGAGACATGTGAACTAATCTGGTAGCAGTTTTAACACATAACAGTTTTCTGAACATTTGACAGGACAACTATGTGCATTTTGATAAACTCTGTACACTGGAAGTACGCGTCACTCGCCAATCTCAGTGCCACATTATTACATTACTTCCACACTCTCCATGGAACGAATATGCAGAATTTGGCATGTGTTGGCAATTGAAAAATATTGGATACAATATCGTTGACTTTAGCAGAAAGCAAAACATTGGTATAGTGCTCAAACAATCCCAAAATGGTATTAAGAAATGAGAAATGGTAAACCCGTTAACATTGTTCAATGCTCAAACAATCCCAAAATGGTATTAAGAAATCTATCCTGGCCTTCTGCTTTACAGGAAGAAAAGAGATGGGAGCTTAGACAGACTTTACACAATGCTAATTCATCCACTAAGCTTCTACCAGAAATAAGCATGCATTGCAAATTTGGTAATTAGTTGTGTGGCATGTAGAACTATGGAGCATTCATGGTTGTATATAATTTTCACAAGCTGTGATTATTTTGTCAGGGAATCATGGTTGTATATAGTTTTCACAAGCAGCAACCCCTATATGACAACCTAACCTCCACTGACAAAGCTATAAGCTTTCTAATGGACCAAAATGAAGCTTTCGACATTCTGGACATGACTATCACCATTTTTTAGTCTCTTTGTGTGTTCATCAAAATAGGGAAGAATACAAATTTCTTAAAAGCACACATGTTCAGAACCAAATGTAGATGAAATAAAGCTCAACAATCAATATGTTATGCTAGTTAACCAATTTAAAACAAATATGGAATAAAAACAGCTTGTACAAACTATTTCGAGCTATAAGACCATGAAATTGAAAAGCATTTGAAATGAACTCTGAAAAGGTTCCAAGTTGGCATGAAATAAAGCTGAACAATTAAATTATGACTTCATTTGTTATTTTTCATGCATTTACTGATTATTTTGAGCTATAAGACCATGCAATTGAAAAGCATTTGAAATGAACTCTGAAAAGGTTCCAAGTTGGCATGGTATTATCATTTCACCCACATAGCATGTGCAAGAAAGTGCGGAGGCTTACGGCAAAAACTAGATGCACTTCGTGTACCAAACGGACAATCTCTTTCGAAGTATCAGGGTTTCATACAGAAACTCGTCTGTTACAAAGAGATTTCATTTTTTTGAACTTATTTGAACTCCCTTGTTTTTCTGTGTTCAAAATGCACCATTCAAAGCCACATCATCAATTTACGACCCTTTCTGACTTCATTTGTTATTTTTCATGCATTTACTGATTATTTTGAGCTATAAGACCATGAAATTGAAAAGCATTTGGAATGAACTCTGAAAAGGTTCCAAGTTGGCAGGGTATCATCATTTCACCCACATAGCATGTGTGAGAAAGTAGAGAGGGTTACAGCAAAAAGTGGATACACATCGTGTACAAAACGGACGATCTCTTTTGAAGTATCAGAGTTTCATACGGAAACTTGTCTATTACAAAGGGATTTCAATTTTTTCAACTTATTTGAACTCCATTGTTTTTATGTGTTCAAAATGCACCATGCAAAGCCACATCATCAATTTACAACCCTTTCTGACTTCATTTGTTATTTTTCATGCATTTACTGATTATTTTGAGCTATAAGACCATGAGATTGAAAAGCATTTGAAATAAACTATGAAAAGGTTCCAAGTTGGCATGCATCATTTCTCCCACATAGCATGTGCAAGAAAGTACAGAGGCTTACGGCAAAAACTGGATGCACTTCGTGTACAAAACGGACAATCTCTTTCGAAGTATCAGGGTTTCATACGGAAACTCGTCTGTTACAAAGGGATTTCAATTTTTTTGAACTTATTTGAACTCCATTGTTTTTCTATGTTCAAAAGGCACCATTCAAAGCCACATCATCAATTTACAACACTTTCTGACTTCATTTGTTATGCATTTACTGATTATTTTGAGCTATAAGACCATGAAATTGAAAAGCATTTGAAATGAACTATGAAAAGGTTCCAAGTTGGCATGGTATCATCATTTCACCCACATAGCATGTGCAAGAAAGTACAGAGGCTTACGGCAAAAACTGGATGCACTTCGTGTACAAAACAGACAATCTCTTTCGAAGTATCAGGGTTTCATACGGAAACTCGTCTGTTACAAAGGGATTTCATTATTTTGAACTTATTTGAACTCCCTTGTTTTTCTGTGTTCAAAATGCACCATTCAAAGCCAGTCATCAATTTACAACCCTTTCTGACTTCGTTTGTTATTTTTCAAGCATTTACTTATTATTTTGAGTTATAAGACCATGAAATTGAAAAGAATTTGAAATGAACTATGAAAAGTTTCCAAGTTGGCATGGTATCATCATTTCACCCACATAGCATGTGTGAGAAAGTAGAAAGGGTTACGGCAAAAACTGGATACACTTCGTGTACAAAACGGACAATCTCTTTTGAAGTATCATGGTTTCATACGGAAACTCGTCTATTACAAAGGATTTCAATTTTTTTGAACTTATTTGAACTCCATTGTTTTTATGTGTTCAAAATGCACCATTCAAAGCCACATCATCAATTTACAACCCTTTCTGACTTCATTTGTTATTTTTCATGCATTTACTGATTATTTTGAGCTATAAGACCGTGAAATTGAAAAGCATTTGAAATGAACTCTGAAAAGGTTCCAAGTTGGCATGGTATCATCATTTCACCCACATAGCATGTGCAAGAGAGTACAGAGGCTTACGGCAAAAACTGGATGCACTTCGTGTACAAAACAGACAATCTCTTCCGAAGTATCATGGTTTCATACGGAAACTCGTCTGTTACAAAGGGATTTCAATTTTTTTGAACTTATTTGAACTCCATTGTTTTTATATGTTCAAAATGCACCATTCAAAGCCACATCATCAACTTACAACCCTTTCTGACTACATTTGTTATTTTTCATGCATTTACTGATTATTTTGAGCTATAAGACCATGAAGTTGAAAAGCATTTGAAATGAACTCTGAAAAGGTTACAAGTTGGCATGGTATCATCATTTCACCCACATAGCATGTGCGAGAAAGTAGAGAGGGTTATCGCAAAAACTGGGTACACTTCGTGTACAAAACGGACAATCTCTTTCGATGTATCAGGGTTTCATACGGAAACTCGTCTGTTACAAAGGGATTTCATTTTTTTGAAATTATTTGAACTCCCTTGTTTTTCTATGTTCAAAATGCACCATTCAAAGCCACATCATCAATTTACAACCCTTTCTGACTTCATTTGTTATTTTTCATGCATTTACTTATTATTTGGAGCTATAAAACCATGAAATTGAAAAGCATTTGAAATGAACTCTGAAAAGGTTCCAAGTTGGCATGGTATCATCATTTCACCCACATAGCATGTGCGAGAATGTAGATAGGGTTACGGCAAAAACAGGATAAACTTCGTGTACAAAACTGACAATCTCTTTCTAAGTATCGGGGTTTCATACAAAAACTCGTCTGTTACAAAGGGATTTCAATTTTTTTTGAACTTATTTGAACTCCATTGTTTTTCTATGTTCAAAAGGCACCATTCAAAGCCACATCATCAATTTACAACACTTTCTGACTTCATTTGTTATGCATTTACTGATTATTTTGAGCTATAAGACCATGAAATTGAAAAGCATTTGAAATGAACTATGAAAAGGTTCCAAGTTGGCATGGTATCATCATTTCACCCACATAGCATGTGCAAGAAAGTACAGAGGCTTACGGCAAAAACTGGATGCACTTCGTGTACAAAACAGACAATCTCTTTCGAAGTATCAGGGTTTCATACGGAAACTCGTCTGTTACAAAGGGATTTCATTATTTTGAACTTATTTGAACTACCTTGTTTTTCTGTGTTCAAAATGCACCATTCAAAGCCAGTCATCAATTTACAACCTTTTCTGACTTTGTTTGTTATTTTTCATGCATTTATTATTATTTTGAGTTATAAGACCATGAAATTGAAAAGCATTTGAAATGAACTATGAAAAGGTTCCAAGTTGGCATGGTATCATCATTTCACCCACATAGCATGTGTGAGAAAGTAGAAAGGGTTACGGCAAAAACTGGATACACTTCGTGTACAAAACGGACAATCTCTTTCGAAGTATCATGGTTTCATACGGAAACTCGTCTATTACAAAGGATTTCAATTTTTTTGAACTTATTTGAACTCCATTGTTTTTATGTGTTCAAAATGCACCATTCAAAGCCACATCATCAATTTACAACCCTTTCTGACTTCATTTGTTATTTTTCATGGATTTACTGATTATTTTGAGCTATAAGACCGTGAAATTGAAAAGCATTTGAAATGAACTCTGAAAAGGTTCAAAGTTGGCATGGTATCATCATTTCACCCACATAGCATGTGCAAGAGAGTACAGAGGCTCACGGAAAAAACTGGATGCACTTCGTGTACAAAACGGACAATCTCTTCCGAAGTATCATGGTTTCATACGAAAACTCGTCTGTTACAAAGGGATTTCATTTTTTTTGAACTTATTTGAACTCCATTGTTTTTATATGTTCAAAATGCACCATTCAAAGCCACATCATCAACTTACAACCCTTTCTGACTACATTTGTTATTTTTCATGCATTTACTGATTATTTTGAGCTTTAAGACCATGAAGTTGAAAAGCATTTGAAATGAACTCTGAAAAGGTTCCAAGTTGGCATGGTATCATCATTTCACCCACATAGCATGTGCGAGAAAGTAGAGAGGGTTATGGCAAAAACTGTGTACACTTCGTGTACAAAACGGACAATCTCTTTCGAAGTATCAGGGTTTCATACGGAAACTCGTCTGTTACAAAGGGATTTCATTTTTTTGAAATTATTTGAACTCCCTTGTTTTTCTATGTTCAAAATGCACCATTCAAAGCCACATCATCAATTTACAACCCTTTCTGACTTCATTTGTTATTTTTCATGCATTTACTTATTATTTGGAGCTATAAGACCATGAAATTGAAAAGCATTTGAAATGAACTCTGAAAAGGTTCCAAGTTGGCATGGTATCATCATTTCACCCACATAGCATGTGCGAGAATGTAGATAGGGTTACGGCAAAAACAGGATAAACTTCGTGTACAAAACGGACAATCTCTTTCGAAGTATCGGGGTTTCATACAAAAACTCGTCTGTTACAAAGGGATTTCAATTTGTTTTGAACTTATTTGAACTCCATTGTTTTTCTATGTTCAAAAGGCACCATTCAAAGCCACATCATCAATTTACAACACTTTCTGACTTCATTTGTTATGCATTTACTGATTATTTTGAGCTATAAGACCATGAAATTGAAAAGCATTTGAAATGAACTATGAAAAGGTTCCAAGTTGGCATGGTATCATCATTTCACCCACATAGCATGTGCAAGAAAGTACAGAGGCTTACGGCAAAAACTGGATGCACTTCGTGTACAAAACAGACAATCTCTTTCGAAGTATCAGGGTTTCATACGGAAACTCGTCTGTTACAAAGGGATTTCATTATTTTGAACTTATTTGAACTACCTTGTTTTTCTGTGTTCAAAATGCACCATTCAAAGCCAGTCATCAATTTACAACC
>NC_041391.1:254568297-254572689 GCF_002162155.2 Triticum dicoccoides
ATTTACTGATTATTTTGAGCTATAAGACCGTGAAATTGAAAAGCATTTGAAATGAACTCTGAAAAGGTTCAAAGTTGGCATGGTATCATCATTTCACCCACATAGCATGTGCAAGAGAGTACAGAGGCTCACGGAAAAAACTGGATGCACTTCGTGTACAAAACGGACAATCTCTTCCGAAGTATCATGGTTTCATACGGAAACTCGTCTGTTACAAAGGGATTTCAATTTTTTTGAACTTATTTGAACTCCATTGTTTTTATATGTTCAAAATGCACCATTCAAAGCCACATCATCAACTTACAACCCTTTCTGACTACATTTGTTATTTTTCATGCATTTACTGATTATTTTGAGCTATAAGACCATGAAGTTGAAAAGCATTTGAAATGAACTCTGAAAAGGTTCCAAGTTGGCATGGTATCATCATTTCACCCACATAGCATGTGCGAGAAAGTAGAGAGGGTTATGGCAAAAACTGGGTACACTTCGTGTACAAAACGGACAATCTCTTTCGAAGTATCAGGGTTTCATACGGAAACTCGTCTGTTACAAAGGGATTTCATTTTTTTTGAACTTATTTGAACTCCCTTGTTTTTCTATGTTCAAAATGCACCATTCAAAGCCACATCATCAATTTACAACCCTTTCTGACTTCATTTGTTATTTTTCATGCATTTACTTATTATTTGGAGCTATAAGACCATGAAATTGAAAAGCATTTGAAATGAACTCTGAAAAGGTTCCAAGTTGGCATGGTATCATCATTTCACCCACATAGCATGTGCGAGAATGTAGATAGGGTTACGGCAAAAACAGGATAAACTTCGTGTACAAAACGGACAATCTCTTTCGAAGTATCGGGGTTTCATACAAAAACTCGTCTGTTACAAAGGGATTTTAATTTTTTTGAACTTATTTGAACTCCATTGTTTTTCTATGTTCAAAAGGCACCATTCAAAGCCACGTCATCAATTTACAACACTTTCTGACTTCATTTGTTATGCATTTACTGATTATTTTGAGCTATAAGACCATGAAATTGAAAAGCATTTGAAATGAACTATGAAAAGGTTCCAAGTTGGCATGGTATCATCATTTCACCCACATAGCATGTGCAAGAAAGTACAGAGGCTTACGGCAAAAACTGGATGCACTACGTGTACAAAACAGACAATCTCTTTCGAAGTATGAGGGTTTCATACGGAAAGTCGTCTGTTACAAAGGGATTTCATTTTTTTTGAACTTATTTGAACTCCCTTGTTTTTCTGTGTTCAAAATGCACCATTCAAAGCCACATCATCAATTTACAACCCTTTCTGATTTCATTTGTTATTTTTCATGCATTTACTGATTATTTGGAGCTATAAGACCATGAAATTGAAAAGCATTTGAAATGAACTCTGAAAAGGTTCCAAGTTGGCATGGTATCATCATTTCACCCACATAGCATGTGCGAGAAAGTAGATAGGGTTACGGCAAAAACTGGATACACTTCGTGTACAAAACGGACAATCTCTTTCGAAGTATCAGGGTTTCATACAGAAACTCGTCTGTTACAAAGGGATTTCATTTTTTTGAACTTATTTGAACTCCATTGTTTTTCTGTGTTCAAAATGCACCATTCAAAGCCACATCATCAATTTACAACCCTTTCTGACTACATTTGTTATTTTTCATGCATTTACTGATTATTTTGAGCTATAAGACCATGAAGTTGAAAAGCATTTGAAATGAACTCTGAAAAGGTTCCAAGTTGGTATGGTATCATCATTTCACCCACATAGCAAGTGCGAGAAAGTAGAGAAACTGGATACACTTCGTGTATAAAACGGACAATCTCTTTCGAAGTATCAGGGTTTCATATGGAAACTCATCTGTTACAAAGGGATTTCAATTTTTTTGAACTTATTTGAACTCCATTGTTTCTCTATGTTCAAAATGCACCATTCAAAGCCACATCATCAATTTACAACCCTTTCTGACTTCATTTGTTATTTTTCATGCATTTACTGATTATTTTGAGCTATAAGACCATGAAATTGAAAGCATTTGAAATGAACTCTGAAAAGGTTCCAAGTTGGCATGGTATCATCATTTCACCCACATCGCATGTGCGAGAAAGTAGATAGGGTTACGGCAAAAATAGGATAAACTTCTTGTACAAAACGGACAATCTTTTTTGAAGTATCGGGGTTTCATACAAAAACTCGTCCGTTACAAAGGGATTTCATTTTTTTGAACTTATTTGAACTCCATTGCTTTTCTGTGTTCAAAATGCACCATTCAAAGCCACATCATCAATTTACAACCCTTTCTGACTTCATTTGTTATTTTTCATGCATTTACTGATTATTTTGAGCTATAAGACCATGAAATTGAAAAGCATTTGAAATGAACTCTAAAAAGGTTCCAAGTTGGCATGGTATCATCATTTTACCTACATAGCATGTGCAAGAAAGTACAGAGGCTTACGGCAAAAACTGGATGCACTTCATGTACAAAACAGACAATCTCTTTCGAAGTATCAGGGTTTCATACAGAAACTCGTCTGTTACAAAGGGATTTCATTTTTTTGAACTTATTCGAACTCCCATGTTTTTCTGTGTTCAAAATGCACCATTCAAAGCCACATCATCAATTTACAACCCTTTCTGACTTCATTTGTTATTTTTCATGCATTTACTGATTATTTTGAGCTATAAGACCATGAAATTGAAAGCATTTGAAATGAACTCTGAAAAGGTTCCAAGTTGGCATGGTATCATCATTTCACCCACATAGCATGTGCGAGAAAGTAGATAGGGTTACGGCAAAAACAGGATAAACTTCGTGTACAAAACGGACAATCTCTTTTGAAGTATCGGGGTTTCATACAAAAACTTGTCTGTTACAAAGGGATTTCATTTTTTTGAACTTATTTGAACTCCATTGCTTTTCTGTGTTCAAAATGCACCATTCAAAGCCACATCATCAATTTAAAACCCTTTCTGACTTCATTTGTTATTTTTCATGCATTTACTGATTATTTTGAGCTATAAGACCATGAAATTGAAATGCATTTGAAATGAACTCTAAAAAGGTTCCAAGTTGGCATGGTATCATCATTTCACCTACATAGCATGTGCAAGAAAGTACAGAGGCTTACGGCAAAAACTGGATGCACTTCATGTACAAAACAGACAATCTCTTTCGAAGTATCAGGGTTTCATACGGAAACTCGTCTGTTACAAAGGGATTTCATTCTTTTGAACTTCTTCGAACTCCCATGTTTTTCTGTGTTCAAAATGCACCATTCAAAGCCACATCATCAATTTACAACCCTTTCTGACTTCATTTGTTATTTTTCATGCATTTACTGATTATTTGGAGCTATAAGACCATGAAATTGAAAAGCATTTGAAATGAACTCTGAAAAGGTTCCAAGTTGGCATGGTATCATCATTTCACCCACATAGCATGTGCGAAAAAGTAGATAGGGTTACGGCAAAAACTGGATGCACTTCATGTACAAAACAGACAATCTCTTTCGAAGTATCAGGGTTTCATACAGAAACTCGTCTGTTACAAAGGGATTTCATTTTTTTGAACTTATTTGAACTCCATTGTTTTTCTGTGTTCAAAATGCACCATTCAATGCCACATCATCAATTTACAACCCTTTCTGACTACATTTGTTATTTTTCATGCATTTACTGATTATTTTGAGCTATAAGACCATGAAGTTGAAAAGCATTTGAAATGAACTCTGAAAAGGTTCCAAGTTGGTATGGTATCATCATTTCACCCACATAGCAAGTGCGAGAAAGTAGAGAAACTGGATACACTTCGTGTATAAAATGGACAATCTCTTTCGAAGTATCAGGGTTTCATATGGAAACTCATCTGTTACAAAGGGATTTCAATTTTTTTGAACTTATTTGAACTCCATTGTTTTTCTGTGTTCAAAATGCACCATTCAAAGCCACAGCATCAATTTACAACCCTTTCTGACTTCATTTGTTATTTTTCATGCATTTACTGATTATTTTGAGCTATAAGACCATGAAATTGAAAGCATTTGAAATGAACTCTGAAAAGGTTCCAAGTTGGCATGGTATCATCATTTCACCCACATAGCATGTGCGAGAAAGTAGAGAGGGTTACGGCAAAAACTGGATACACTTTGTGTACAAAACGGACAATCTCTTTCGAAGTATCATGGTTTCATACGGAAACTCGTCTGTTACAAAGGGATTTCATTTTTTTGAAATTATTCGAACTCCCATGTTTTTCTGTGTTCAAAATGCACCATTCAAAGCCACATCATCAATTTACAACCCTTTCTGACTTCATTTGTTATTTTTCATGCATTTACTGATTATTTTGAGCTATAAGACCATGAAATTGAAA
>NC_041391.1:254572703-254573674 GCF_002162155.2 Triticum dicoccoides
GTCTGTTACAAAGGGATTTCATTTTTTTGAACTTATTTGAACTCCATTGCTTTTCTGTGTTCAAAATGCACCATTCAAAGCCACATCATCAATTTAAAACCCTTTCTGACTTCATTTGTTATTTTTCATGCATTTACTAATTATTTTGAGCTATAAGACCATGAAATTGAAATGCATTTGAAATGAACTCTAAAAAGGTTCCAAGTTGGCATGGTATCATCATTTCACCTACATAGCATGTGCAAGAAAGTACAGAGGCTTACGGCAAAAACTGGATGCACTTCATGTACAAAACAGACAATCTCTTTCGAAGTATCAGGGTTTCATACGGAAACTCGTCTGTTACAAAGGGATTTCATTCTTTTGAACTTATTCGAACTCCCATGTTTTTCTGTGTTCAAAATGCACCATTCAAAGCCACATCATCAATTTACAACCCTTTCTGACTTCATTTGTTATTTTTCATGCATTTACTGATTATTTGGAGCTATAAGACCATGAAATTGAAAAGCATTTGAAATGAACTCTGAAAAGGTTCCAAGTTGGCATGGTATCATCATTTCACCCACATAGCATGTGCGAAAAAGTAGATAGGGTTACGGCAAAAACTGGATGCACTTCATGTACAAAACAGACAATCTCTTTCGAAGTATCAGGGTTTCATACAGAAACTCGTCTGTTACAAAGGGATTTCATTTTTTTGAACTTATTTGAACTCCATTGTTTTTCTGTGTTCAAAATGCACCATTCAATGCCACATCATCAATTTACAACCCTTTTTGACTACATTTGTTATTTTTCATGCATTTACTGATTATTTTGAGCTATAAGACCATGAAGTTGAAAAGCATTTGAAATGAACTCTGAAAAGGTTCCAAGTTGGTATGGTATCATCATTTCACCCACATAGCAAGTGCGAGAAAGTAGAGAAACTGGATACACTTCGTGTATAAAATGGACAATCTCTTTCG
>NC_041391.1:254573684-254577445 GCF_002162155.2 Triticum dicoccoides
AACCCTTTCTGACTTCATTTGTTATTTTTCATGCATTTACTGATTATTTTGAGCTATAAGACCATGAAATTGAAATGCATTTGAAATGAACTCTAAAAAGGTTCCAAGTTGGCATGGTATCATCATTTCACCTACATAGCATGTGCAAGAAAGTACAGAGGCTTACGGCAAAAACTGGATGCACTTCATGTACAAAACAGACAATCTCTTTCGAAGTATCAGGGTTTCATACGGAAACTCGTCTGTTACAAAGGGATTTCATTTTTTTGAACTTATTCGAACTCCCATGTTTTTCTGTGTTCAAAATGCACCATTCAAAGCCACATCATCAATTTACAACCCTTTCTGACTTCATTTGTTATTTTTCATGCATTTACTGATTATTTGGAGCTATAAGACCATGAAATTGAAAAGCATTTGAAATGAACTCTGAAATGGTCCCAAGTTGGCATGGTATCATCATGTGACGTCCCCGATTTAATCGTACACTAATCATGCACGCAAATGTGTACGATCAAGATCAGGGACTCACGGGAAGATATCACAACACGACTCTAAAACATAAATAAGTCATACAAGCATCATAATACAAGCCAGGGGCCTCGAGGGCTCGAATACAAGTGCTCGATCATAGACGAGTCAGCGGAAGCAACAATATCTGAGTACAGACATAAGTTAAACAAGTTTGCCTTAAGAAGGCTAGCACAAACTGGGATACATATCGAAAGAGGCGCAGGCCTCCTGCCTGGGATCCTCCTAAACTACTCCTGGTCGTTGTCAGCGGGCTGCACGTAGTAGTAGACACCTCCGGGGTAGTAGTCGTCGTCGACGGTGGCGTCTGGCTCCTGGACTCCAGCATCTGGTTGCGACAACCAGAAAGAAAGGAAAGGGGAAAAAGGGGGGAGAAAGCAACCGTGAGTACTCATCCAAAGTACTCGCAAGCAAGGAACTACACTACATATGCATGGGTATAAGTGTAAGGAGGCCATATCAGTGGACTGAACTGCAGAATGCCAGAATAAAAGGGGGATAGCTAATCCTGTCGAAGACTACGCTTCTGGCAACCTCCGTCTTGCAGCATGTAGAAGAGAGTAGACTGAAGTCCTCCAAATAGCATCTCCAAGTAGCATCTCCAAGTAGCATCTCCAGTAGCATCGCATAGCATAATCCTACCCGGCGATCCTCTCCTCGTCGCCCTGTAGAAAAGCGATCACAGGGTTGTCTGTGGAACTTGGAAGGGTGTGTTTTATTAAGTATCCGGTTCTAGTTGTCATAAGGTCAAGGTACAACTCCAAGTCGTCCTGTTACCGAAGATCACGGCTATTCGAATAGATTAACTTCCCTGCAGGGGTGCACCACATAACCCAACACGCTTGATCCCATTTGGCCGGACACACTTTCCTGGGTCATGCCCGGCCTCGTAAGATCAACACATCGCAGCCCCACCTAGGCAAAGCAGAGAGGCCAGCACGCCGGTCTAAACCTAAGCGCACAGGGGTCTGGGCCCATCGCCCATAGCACACCTGCACGTTGCGTGGGAGGCCGGAAGTAGAACTAGCCCCCTTAATACAAGAGCAGGCTTACGTTCCAATCCGGCGCGCGCCGCTCCGTCGCTGACGTCTGAAGTGCTTCGGCTGATACCACGACGTCGGGATACCCATAACTACTCCCGCGTAGATGGTTAGTGCGTATAGGCTCGTAGCCGACTCAGATCAAATACCAAGATCTCGTTAAGCGTGTTAAGTATCCGCGAACGCCGAACAGGGCCAGGCCCACCTGTCTCCTAGGTGGTCTCAACCTGCCCTGTCGCTCCGCCACAAAGTAACCGTCGGGGACCGTCGGGAACCCAGGCCCACCTCTACCGGGATGGAGCCACCTGTCCTTTCAGCCCCCAACTCCGAACAATATCACAGGTAATGTAACAGTGTAAAGTATATAGTATATGCCCGTGATCACCTCCCGAAGTGATCACAGCCCAGTAGTATAGCATGGCAGACGGACAAGAGTGTAGGGCCACTGATGGAACACTAGCATCCTATACTAAGCATTTAGGATTGCGGGTAAGGTATCAACGACTGTAGCAGCAATGACAGGCTATGCATCAGAATAGGATTAACGGAAAGCAGTAACATGCTACATTATTCTAATGCAAGCAGTATAGAGAAGAGTAGGCGATATCTGGTGATCAAAGGGGGGGCTTGCCTGGTTGCTCAGACAAGGAGGGGTCGTCGGTGACGTAGTCGTACTCGGTGGCATCAGCGTCGGTCTCGTAGTCTACCGGAGATAAGAGGGGGAAGAAACAATGAATACAATGCAAACATAAACACGACGATGCGTGACGTGACAATGAGCGGTGCTAGGTGTGCCCTAACGTGGTATGAGGTGGTACCGGTTAAGGGGGGAAACATGCGGGAAAGTATTCCCGGTGTTTCGCGTTTTCGAGCAGAGGAGCCGGAGGGGGAAAGTTGCGAGTTCGATAGGTTAGGGGTGTGTGGCGGACGAACGGGTTGCGTATCCGGAATCGTCTCGTCGTTCTGAGCAACTTTCATGTTGAAAATATTTTAATCCGAGCTACGGATTAAAAGATATGATTTTTTAAAGATTTTATTAATTTCTGGAATTTAATCAATTAATTATTTAATTCGAAAAATGGAATTATGACGTCAGCATGATGTCATGCTGACGTCAGCAGTCAACAGGGTTGACTTGGTCAACCTGACATGTGGGTCCAGTGGGACCCACCTGTCATTCTCTATTTAGGTTAATTAGGGTTTAGGTTAATTAGTTAGCTTAATTAACTGTTTAGTTTAATTTGTGATTAGGTTAATCTAATCAGGATTAATTAACTTAATTAATAACTTGATTAATTAATTAATATTTTAATTATTTTAGTTATTATTCAATTATTTATTTAATATATTTTTATATTTTTATATTATTATTTTTTTTAAATGTTCTAGGGGCTGGGCCCCACTTGTCTGTGGCCCGGGGGCCAAACAGCCACGGGCGAACGGGTTACGGGCGTGTGGGCGCCACCCGTTTGGGCGCCCGCCCAGGCAAATGGAGGCGCCGGCGATTGCAGTCGGCGGCGATGGCTGCAAGAGGTGGGCGTGGCCTGCGCGGGGACCGCGGTGAGCGCGGTGGTTGGTCGGGACGGTAGGGGCGAGCAGGGCGCCGGTCCAGGCACGGTGAGCGCAAGCACTGGGCCGGCCGGAGGCGTGACGGCGAGCGCGGGGAACGGGTACGGCGGTGTGCACGTGCGCGCGAGGGAGTAGCGAACGGTGGCCGCACGGGAGGAGGGAAGGGAGGAGATGAGGGGGGTTCCTCACAGGGGAGCTGCAGGGGGAAGGCAGTGTGCTCGGGGAGGTGTCGGGGTTGGCGCGACGAGGCAGAGCAGCTCCGTTCGTGGAGGAGGAAGACGGGGACGATCGGCGGAGAGGAAGCAGTCCGGCGAGGTGGTCCCGACGTCGTGGCCTCCGGCGAAGTACTCGGGTGATGGCGCATCCAGATCGGGGAAGATGGGGAGGCGCAGGAGGGAGACGAGGAAGCGAGGTGGAGGGCGACGGCGAGGTCCAGTGAGAAGGGTGCCGTGGCACGGGCGCGAGGAGGGGGCCGTCACCGGCGAGCGGCTCGTGCACCGCAACAGGGTCGCCGGGCGGTGCGGGGCTCGAGCACGGCGCCCTGCGGAGCCAGGGCGGCGGCGGGGCGCAGGGCGAGGCGCGGGCACCAGGGACAATGGGGTCGGGGCAGTTGAGGCCGAG
>NC_041391.1:254578152-254586065 GCF_002162155.2 Triticum dicoccoides
GGGGGGGGGGGTTCCCTTTTCTTCTATTTTGTTTTGTTTTTACCTTTTATTTACTTTACATTTTCTGTTTTGTTTTGTTTTCTATTATTGTAGTTTTAGTAAAATAGTATCTAAATTAGTATTTCAACTTAGTCCATAGTCACAAGAAGTCTAGTCCTCAAATAAATTAGTTTGACATTTAATTAATCACAAAAGGTTTTTAAAATAATTGTTTTGCTGTTGTTTTATTCATCTTATAGTATTTAAACATTTTATAAAGATGTGGCTTCTCCACCATAATTACCTATACAATATTTGGTTCACTCCGAACATTTTAGTTTTAATATTTGAAAACTTTTATTGTTCGCTTGCTTTTGGATTTGAATTTGAATCGGTTTTGAACTAACGCGGGATTAACAACAGTAACCGTGGTGATGTGGCAACATTAACGTGAGATTACTGTAGCTTGATTATCCGGGCGTCACAATTCTCCTCCACTACAAGAAATCTCGTCCCGAGATTTAAGAGGGGAGTAAGGGGGGGGGGTTCTGGTTATTCTAATGGATCTTCTTGAAGAAGTTAATCCCTTTCGTTGATGTCTTCAATTCTTTATTCCAAAGCATCATGATGAAGTTGTCGTCCTTTCTTCGGGGTTCCATCGTACTTACAAAAGGATAAAGGGTGGGTATTCCGAGAGAATGGACCTCTGCAGGTTTGACTATCTGGTCGATAACATCGGGGAGGGTGGCGGAAGTAACTCTCGAATTGAAACTTAAGAAAATATCAAGAGCAGAGTAAGGAGGTATCCTGGGAAGTTTCGAGCGGGCAGGCAATCGTTCGATGTCTGATATGTGGCGTGAAAGGGGTTCGAAGCCACGAGAATAAGTATTTGTCTGATACCAGATTGAAGGTGGCTCATGAATTACATACGAGGCCACGCGCGAGGAACAACCTTGGGTACAGGGGGGTACAGGAGAGTCAGGTTTCGATCCTGTGGAACTGTGGGTTATGGGCCCACCATGTGGATTAAAAGTAGGAAGGACAGTGACATCTTGCACGATCATGTAAGCAAGGCATGCCAAAGGATAGTCTGTCGGTTATGTCGGCAACAACATCGGTACCAAGGGCGAGGGACGAAGAGAACCATTTTCCTGCTCGTTGAACGAGGCGGCCAATAGGCAAGGTTCTCGTCCATCGGTGGCTACCGAAATGTCATCAACAATAGTAACAGGGTCTTACTGACACGGTCGTACACCAAGGTGTTTACTTAAGCAGAAGAATATTACTGCTTAGATCATATAGACCTCAAGAAAGGTTAAACCAAACAATGGAAAGGACATATGATTATCAGATTAATCAGGCGATGGAAAGGAAAAATGTGTCTTAGTCACATAATTCAGGGATATATCCTTCCCAAGGATAAGCAGAGCATGGTATCCGTGGCAGGATATCATGTAGAAAACCCTTTAGGTAAGGGGAGAGAAATTTCATGACACTACCCATACAAAGGTGTTTGGATAATTGATAAGGAAAATTTAGCATTTGCTTTAAATGTTCTTGTTGAAAATCGGAGTATCACAGACATGCTTCGAGATAGCATTGACATGGTCTTCAAGCAAAGGTCAGACTTGGATATACAAAGGATTCACCAGGAACAACTTATAGAATAAGCATTACAATTTCCTTATGGAAGAATGGAAAACCTTGCTGGAAAGGAAACTTTAACACTAGGTCCTCCGACCAGGTGTGCTAGGCATGACATCACCTTACCGATATATAAGGACCAATGTTATAACTCTTAGGAAAAATGTTCCAACCATCATATCTGACCGAGATTCAGATCCGATCGGTGTTAGGATACCTCAGACTCAGGATGCCTGAAAAAGGTGCAAAATAAATTGACGAGGTGACCTTGTAAGATTCTCGGGAAATGCACTATGGGAATGAGTATCGACACAAGAGTTCATCATTTAAACCAAAGAGAGGTTGACGGGGTAGATGATGGAGTCAGCGACAATCCTCGAGATTTCCAAAAAGGTGGACTTCCACAACTATGTGAACAAGGAGATAACATTTGTCAGATCAAATGATATAATGATGTATGCTCGAGGAAAACATACACAATTAACATTGGTTGAAAGGTGCGCCCGAAATATGGGCTGGGTAGCACGATCAATGTTAGAATGGTGATTCGATAACCAATGGTCTAAGAATGAAATATCGACCATTAACTTCAAAGCAATAGGGCTGCTAGAAGTTTTGAATTCACGCATCATAGTTCATTTGTCGGTTTTCCGGTTAGAAACAACACGAGGACCAAGAGATGAATGCAGATGGCGGGATGTATAACTTGTAGCAAGAATTATTAAGAGGTGGTGATATTCCCACAACATTCTTGATATATAAGATGGTATTACTTCAAGGTAGGACATAAGACAAGCTGGGTAGCCAGGAACTCAAGGTACAGCCACAACACAAACAAGTTTGTGTTGGTAAGAAGGCAAGGAAATAGTCGATGACAACACAATTTACCAAGGGACAAGGATGGTATTTCCCATGAAGAATTCAATAGATATCTTTGAAGAGCATCAAAATGTTGATGTTGATCATGACACATTTGTCAAGAGAATTCATGAAGACGTAATCAATCAGCAACGACATCAAGTCAAAGGAATGATGAAGCAAGAGGTTATTGGAACCACAGTTACTACACGAACTCGAACTCAAGCTTGTTGTTTAAGGCGAAATGATATGACGATGAGGATCGACGTAAGGTTAGTTCATCGTCGAAAATTGTGCTCCGAGAAGAAGGGCCGGGTAGCACAGTTAAAATCATCACGATAAAGATATAGCCAAACAGGCTAGGAATGATGGGAAGGAATATTAAACTTATAAGCAACGAAAATTACTTAGGGTTATCGAACCGAAATGTGGAATCGGTGTTCTCGATTCACGACAACCCAGAACCCGAGAAAATTGGAATCAGTGAGAATTAATAGTTGATGAAGAACCCATAATAAGTTATGCAGTTCCATGATATTCTTGAGATACCAGAGCTTAATACTCAACAGTAGAGCAAAGTAAAGGTTGGACAGGTGCAATGATCTGCAGAAGACAAGTACTTCAACTTGTCCAAGAAACGGTATTAAAAAGGAGAACATGGCCGGAACCACGATTGCCAAAGGCCGAATCCCAGATATAAGAACTTATACCAAAGAGGGTTTAAGAGGAGCACCCATGATAAGATTAGCATCGTGTCCATGGGCATGAACGCAAGGTTCAAGGTCGACTCCCACTTCTCCAATACACAACTTCTCATTTACTACTCTAAGTTAAGAATGTTTAGAGTTTGAAAGTTTAACTTGCGGAATACCGGAACGTTATGACCCATGAAAACTCTTGGGTTCACACAAATTAAGGAAGGTATACGTTCAACCCATCGGGGCATCTTAGGCACGTAAACCATCAACTTCAGGGGTAAATAACTCAAGCTCGGAGGTAGAGCATGGTTGACAAAGCAGAGGATACAATTTACCAAAGGCATTATGTATCCGAGGAAAGGCTCACAAGGTTATTGAATATGAAGGGCGTTGTCAGATAAATCCAACAAAGGATCTGGTGGTCCATAAGGGATCTGGTGTGAGCATTGGTACTCAACTAGAGGAAGAAGAATGCAAGGAGATCAAATTATAGAAACAACTGACTAACTCATTT
Source organism: Triticum dicoccoides (assembly GCF_002162155.2). Lineage (NCBI taxonomy): Eukaryota > Viridiplantae > Streptophyta > Magnoliopsida > Poales > Poaceae > Triticum > Triticum dicoccoides. The sequence goes on from NC_041391.1 coordinate 254,581,846, forward strand.
GTCAAATCCAAAGGAAATATGATTTCCAAATCAAGGGATCAGAAGCAATGCTCTGATTAGGGATGGATAAGTTGAATAGCCTTAGGGTACAATCAAAGACAATTGGATTGGTCGAGAACCAATTCCAGTTAAAAGAATGGAAGCTCAGCCGGAAAGGTAATTTATAAGGATCAATGATGATTGCGTGTATTCGCAACATATTGAGTCAACAGACTCAAAATGATAATGACAAGGAATGTCAATAAGATTTCTATACTTATGGGATTAATCATAATGAAAGCAAACAAGAAATTCCAGAGCAATAGGTTGCTGAGGATTTTCGGAATATTGGTTGGTAATTCGAAGACTTTTGTGTAACACATGAACAACTGAGGGATGGGCAGATACTCGATAAATGCGAGAATTAACCGTAGGGGTATTCAAGTGACAAGAACAGCAAGGCAGTAAGCTCAAGGGATTATCGAAACCACGACGAGTTTCTCAGGGTATCTTGTAATAACAAGACCAATGGGGAATGATCGTAAGAATGGCAAGTGTAAGTAGTTATCCATAAGGATTTACGGTGGAAGGGGAATTGCAAACGCGATGAACACAAGTTCTCGGGTTAACAGCGGAAAGTATCTTCGGGGTCTTCACGTGTAGCAGACGATCATCAGTAATAAGGGGCTCCCCGGGTGAAAGTGATAACGAGATCCTAATGTTAGATTTAGCAAAATTCATTTAACCCGAATAGAAGAGAGATCAGAGTCCCAGAGTAAAGGTCGAGGAGTAAAAGATCCTAATATCACCCAATGGCGACATGGGCCCGTAAGGCACACAGCCAAGTTAGTAAAAGTTTTTGCAATGTCTAGACTCGACTTCGGCCAAGGAGTGTGGATGGGGGATTCCTACAGGCAGTCGGCTCTGATACCAACTTGTGACGTCCCCGATTTAATCGTACACTAATCATGCACGCAAATGTGTACGATCAAGATCAGGGACTCACGGGAAGATATCACAACACGACTCTAAAACATAAATAAGTCATACAAGCATCATAATACAAGCCAGGGGCCTCGAGGGCTCGAATACAAGTGCTCGATCATAGACGAGTCAGCGGAAGCAACAATATCTGAGTACAGACATAAGTTAAACAAGTTTGCCTTAAGAAGGCTAGCACAAACTGGGATACAGATCGAAAGAGGCGCAGGCCTCCTGCCTGGGATCCTCCTAAACTACTCCTGGTCGTCGTCAGCGGGCTGCACGTAGTAGTAGACACCTCCGGGGTAGTAGTCGTCGTCGACGGTGGCGTCTGGCTCCTGGACTCCAGCATCTGGTTGCGACAACCAGAAGAAAGGAAAGGGGAAAAAGGGGGGAGAAAGCAACCGTGAGTACTCATCCAAAGTACTCGCAAGCAAGGAACTACACTACATATGCATGGGTATAAGTGTAAGGAGGCCATATCAGTGGACTGAACTGCAGAATGCCAGAATAAAAGGGGGATAGCTAATCCTGTCGAAGACTACGCTTCTGGCAGCCTCCGTCTTGCAGCATGTAGAAGAGAGTAGACTGAAGTCCTCCAAATAGCATCTCCAAGTAGCATCTCCAAGTAGCATCTCCAGTAGCATCGCATAGCATAATCCTACCCGGCGATCCTCTCCTCGTCGCCCTGTAGAAAAGCGATCACCGGGTTGTCTGTGGAACTTGGAAGGGTGTGTTTTATTAAGTATCCAGTTCTAGTTGTCATAAGGTCAAGGTACAACTCCAAGTCGTCCTGTTACCGAAGATCACGGCTATTCGAATAGATTAACTTCCCTGCAGGGGTGCACCACATAACCCAACACGCTTGATCCCATTTGGCCGGACACACTTTCCTGGGTCATGCCCGGCCTTGGAAGATCAACACGTCGCAGCCCCACCTAGGCAAAGCAGAGAGGCCAGCACGCCGGTCTAAACCTAAGCGCACAGGGGTCTGGGCCCATCGCCCATAGCACACCTGCACGTTGCATGGGCGGCCGGAAGCAGAACTAACCCCCTTAATACAAGAGCAGGCTTACGTTCCAATCCGGCGCGCGCCGCTCCGTTGCTGACGTCTGAAGTGCTTCGGCTGATACCACGACGTCGGGATACCCATAACTACTCCCGCGTAGATGGTTAGTGCGTATAGGCTCGTAGCTGACTCAGATCAAATACCAAGATCTCGTTAAGCGTGTTAAGTATCCGCGAACGCCGAACAGGGCCAGGCCCACCTATCTCCTAGGTGGTCTCAACCTGCCCTGTCGCTCCGCCACAAAGTAACCGTCGGGGACCGTCGGGAACCCAGGCCCACCTCTACCGGGATGGAGCCACCTGTCCTTTCAGCCCCCAACTCCGAACAATATCACAGGTAATGTAACAGTGTAACGTATATAGTATATGCCCGTGATCACCTCCCGAAGTGATCACAGCCCAGTAGTATAGCATGGCAGACGGACAAGAGTGTAGGGCCACTGATGGAACACTAGCATCCTATACTAAGCATTTAGGATTGCGGGTAAGGTATCAACGACTGTAGCAGCAATGACAGGCTATGCATCAGAATAGGATTAACGGAAAGCAGTAACATGCTACACTATTCTAATGCAAGCAGTATAGAGAAGAGTAGGCGATATCTGGTGATCAAAGGGGGGGCTTGCCTGGTTGCTCAGACAAGGAGGGGTCGTCGGTGACGTAGTCGTACTCGGTGGCATCAGCGTCGGTCTCGTAGTCTACCGGAGATAAGAGGGGGAAGAAACAATGAATACAATGCAAACATAAACACGACGATGCGTGACGTGACAATGAGCGGTGCTAGGTGTGCCCTAACGTGGTATGAGGTGGTACCGGTTAAGGGGGGAAACATGCGGGAAAGTATTCCCGGTGTTTCGCGTTTTCGAGCAGAGGAGCCGGAGGGGGAAAGTTGCGAGTTCGATAGGTTAGGGGTGTGTGGCGGACGAACGGGTTGCGTATCCGGAATCGTCTCGTCGTTCTGAGCAACTTTCATGTTGAAAATATTTTAATCCGAGCTACGGATTAAAAGATATGATTTTTTAAAGATTTTATTAATTTCTGGAATTTAATCAATTAATTATTTAATTCGAAAAATGGAATTATGACGTCAGCATGATGTCATGCTGACGTCAGCAGTCAACAGGGTTGACTTGGTCAACCTGACATGTGGGTCCAGTGGGACCCACCTATCATTCTCTATTTAGGTTAATTAGGGTTTAGGTTAATTAGTTAGCTTAATTAACTGTTTAGTTTAATTTGTGATTAGGTTAATCTAATCAGGATTAATTAACTTAATTAATTACTTGATTAATTAATTAATATTTTAATTATTTTAGTTATTATTCAATTATTTATTTAATATATTTTTATATTTTTATATTATTATTTTTTTAAAATGTTCTAGGGGCTGGGCCCCACTTGTCTGTGGCCCGGGGGCCAAACAGCCACGGGCGAACGGGTTACGGGCGTGTGGGCGCCAGCCCGTTTGGGCGCCCGCCCAGGCAAATGGAGGCGCCGGCGATTGCAGTCGGTGGCGATGGCTGCAAGAGGTGGGCGTGGCCTGCGCGGGGACCGCGGTGAGCGCGGTGGTTGGTCGGGACGGTAGGGGCGAGCAGGGCGCCGGTCCAGGCACGGTGAGCGCAAGCACTGGGCCGGCCGGAGGCGTGACGGCGAGCGCGGGGAACGGGTACGGCGGTGTGCACGTGCGCGCGAGGGAGTAGCGAACGGTGGCCGCACGGGAGGAGGGAAGGGAGGAGATGAGGGGGGTTCCTCACAGGGGAGCTGCAGGGGGAAGGCAGTGTGCTCGAGGAGGTGTCGGGGTCGGCGCGACGAGGCGGAGCAGCTCCGTTCGTGGAGGAGGAAGACGGGGACGATCGGCGGAGAGGAAGCAGTCCGGCGAGGTGGTCCCGACGTCGTGGCCTCCGGCGAAGTACTCGGGTGATGGCGCATCCAGATCGGGGAAGATGGGGAGGCGCAGGAGGGAGACGAGGAAGCGAGGTGGAGGGCGACGGCGAGGTCCAGTGAGAAGGGGGCCGTGGCACGGGCGCGAGGGAGGGGGCCGTCACCGGCGAGCGGCTCGTGCACCGCAACAGGGTCGCCGGGCGGTGCGGGGCTCGAGCACGGCGCCCTGCGGAGCCAGGGCGGCGGCGGGGCGCAGGGCGAGGCGCGGGCACCAGGGACGATGGGGTCGGGGCAGTTGAGGCCGAGGAAGC
>NC_041391.1:254586520-254598782 GCF_002162155.2 Triticum dicoccoides
GACGGGATCGGGCCCCTCCCCGATCTAGAGTGGGGGGGGGGAGCGTGCGATGTGGGGCGATGGCGGGGCAGTTGCCCGATCCAGATGGGGAGGAGAAGGGGACCGGGGAGAAGTGGGGTAGTGCGGTGGGCTAGGGTTTGACCAGGGTGGGGTTATGGTGGAGTGAGGGGGCGGCCTGGGCCGGTTTGGGCCGGCCTGGCTAGCAGCTGGGCTGACTGGCCTAGTGGGGGGGGTTCCCTTTTCTTCTATTTTGTTTTGTTTTTACCTTTTATTTACTTTACATTTTCTGTTTTGTTTTGTTTTCTATTATTGTACTTTTAGTAAAATAGTATTTAAATTAGTATTTCAACTTAGTCCATAGTCACAAGAAGTCTAGTCCTCAAATAAATTAGTTTGACATTTAATTAATCACAAAAGGTTTTTAAAATAATTGTTTTGCTGTTGTTTTATTCATCTTATAGTATTTAAACATTTTATAAAGATGTGGCTTCTCCACCATAATTACCTATACAATATTTGGTTCACTCCGAACATTTTAGTTATAATATTTGAAAACTTTTATTGTTCGCTTGCTTTTGGATTTGAATTTGAATCGGTTTTGAACTAACGCGGGATTAACAACAGTAACCGTGGTGATGTGGCAACATTAACGTGGGATTACTGTAGCTTGATTATCCGGGCGTCACACATCATTTCACCCACATAGCATGTGCGAAAAAGTAGATAGGGTTACGACAAAAACTGGATACACTTCGTGTACAAAACGGACAATGTCTTTCGAAGTATCAGGGTTTCATACAGAAACTCGTCTGTTACAAAGGGATTTCATTTTTTGAACTTATTTGAACTCCATTGTTTTTCTGTGTTCAAAATGCACCATTCAATGCCACATCATCAATTTACAACCCTTTCTGACTACATTTGTTATTTTTCATGCATTTACTGATTATTTTGAGCTATAAGACCATGAAGTTGAAAAGCATTTGAAATGAACTCTGAAAAGGTTCCAAGTTCGTATGGTATCATCATTTCACCCACATAGCAAGTGCGAGAAAGTAGAGAAACTGGATACACTTCATGTATAAAATGGACAATCTCTTTCGAAGTATCAGGGTTTCATATGGAAACTCATCTGTTACAAAGGGATTTCAATTTTTTTGAACTTATTTGAACTCCATTGTTTTTCTGTGTTCAAAATGCACCATTCAAAGCCACAGCATCAATTTACAACCCTTTCGGACTTCATTTGTTATTTTTCATGCATTTACTGATTATTTTGAGCTATAAGACCATGAAATTGAAAGCATTTGAAATGAACTCTGAAAAGGTTCCAAGTTGGCATGGTATCATCATTTCACCCACATAGCATGTGCGAGAAAGTAGAGACGGTTACGGCAAAAACTGGATACACTTTGTGTACAAAACGGACAATCTCTTTCGAAGTATCAGGGTTTCATACGTAAACTCATCTGTCACAAAGGGATTTCAATTTATTTGAACTTATTTGAACTCCCTTGTTTTTCTGTGTTCAAAATGCACCATTCAAAGCCACTCATCAATTTACAACCCTTTCTGACTTCGTTTGTTATTTTTCATGCATTTACTTATTATTTTGAGCTATAAGACCATGAAATTGAAAAGCATTTGAAATGAACTATGAAAAGGTTCCAAGTTGGCATGGTATCATCATTGCACCCACATAGCATGTGTGAGAAAGTAGAAAGGGTTACGGCAAAAACTGGATACACTTCGTGTACAAAACGGACAATCTCTTTCGAAGTATCAGGGTTTCATACGGAAACTCGTCTATTACAAAGGATTTCAATTTTTTTGAACTTATTTGAACTCCATTGTTTTTATGTGTTCAAAATGCACCATTCAAAGCCACATCATCAATTTACAACCCTTTCTGACTTCATTTGTTATTTTTCATGCATTTACTGATTATTTTGAGCTATAAGACCGTGAAATTGAAAAGCATTTGAAATTAACTCTGAAAAGGTTCCAAGTTGGCATGGTATCATCATTTCACCCACATAGCATCTGCAAGAAAGTACAGAGGCTTACGTCAAAAACTGGATGCACTTCGTGTACAAAACGGACAATCTCTACCGAAGTATCAGGGTTTCATACGGAAACTCGTCTGTTACAAAGGGATTTCAATTTTTTTGAACTTATTTGAACTCCATTGTTTTTCTATGTTCAAAATGCAACATTCAAAGCCACATCATCAATTTACAACCCTTTCTGACTACATTTGTTATTTTTCATGCATTTATTGATTATTTAGAGCTATAAGACCATGAAGTTGAAAAGCATTTGAAATGAACTCTGAAAAGGTTCCAAGTTGGCATGGTATCATCATTTCACCCACATAGCAAGTGCGAGAAAGTAGAGAGGGTTATGGCAAAAACTAGGTACACTTCGTGTACAAAACGGACAATCTCTTTCGAAGTATCAGGGTTTCATACAGAAACTCGTCTGTTACAAAGGGATTTCATTTTTTTTGAACTTATTTGAACTCTCTTGTTTTTCTGTGTTCAAAATGCACCATTCAAAGCCACATCATCAATTTACAACCCTTTCTGACTTCATTTGTTATTTTTCATGCATTTACTGATTATTTGGAGCTATAAGACCTTGAAATTGAAAAGCATTTGAAATGAACTCTGGAAAGGTTCCAAGTTGGCATGGTATCATCATTTCACCAACATAGCATCTGCAAGAAAGTACAGAGGCTTACGTCAAAAACTGGATGCACTTCGTGTACAAAACGGACAATCTCTTCCGAAGTATCAGGGTTTCATACGGAAACTCGTCTGTTACAAAGGGATTTCAATTTTTTTGAACTTATTTGAACTCCATTGTTTTTCTATGTTCAAAATGCAACATTCAAAGCCACATCATCAATTTACAACCCTTTCTAACTACATTTGTTATTTTTCATGCATTTATTGATTATTTAGAGCTATAAGACCACGAAGTTGAAAAGCATTTGAAATGAACTCTGAAAAGGTTCCAAGTTGGCATGGTATCATCATTTCACCCACATAGCAAGTGCGAGAAAGTAGAGAGGGTTATGGAAAAAACTAGGTACACTTCGTGTACAAAACGGACAATCTCTTTCGAAGTATCAGGGTTTCATACAGAAACTCGTCTGTTACAAAGGGATTTCATTTTTTTTGAACTTATTTGAAATCCCTTGTTTTTCTGTGTGCAAAATGCACCATTCAAAGCCACATCATCAATTTACAACCCTTTCTGACTTCATTTGTTATTTTTCATGCATTTACTGATTATTTGGAGCTATAAGACCATGAAATTGAAAAGCATTTGAAATGAACTCTGAAAAGGTTCCAAGTTGGCATGGTATCATCATTTCACCCACATAGCATGTGCGAGAATGTAGATAGGGTTACGGCAAAACAGGATAAACTTCGTGTACAAAACGGACAATCTCTTTCGAAGTATCGGGGTTTCATACAAAAACTCGTCTGTTAGAAAGGGATTTCAATTTTTTTGAACTTATTTGAACTCCATGGTTTTTCTGTGTTCAAAATGCACCATTCAAAGCCACATCATCAATTTACAACCCTTTCTAACTACATTTGTTATTTTTCATGCATTTACTGATTATTTTGAGCTATAAGACCATCAAGTTGAAAAGCATTTGAAATGAACTTTGAAAAGGTTCCAAGTTGGCATGGTATCATCATTTCACCCACATAGCATGTGCGAGAAAGTAGAGAAACTGGATACACTTCGTGTATAAAACGGACAATCTCTTTCGAAGTATGAGGGTTTCATATGGAAACTCATCTGTTACAAAGGGATTTCAATTTTTTTGAACTTATTTGAACTCCATTGTTTTTCTGTGTTCAAAATGCACCATTCAAAGCCACATCATCAATTTACAACCCTTTCTGGCTTCATTTGTTATTTTTCATGCATTTACTGATTATTTTGAGCTATAAGACCATGAAATTGAAAGCATTTGAAATGAACTCTGAAAAGGTTCCAAGTTGGCATGGTATCATCATTTCACCCACATAGCATGTGCGAGAAAGTAGAGAGGGTTACGGCAAAAACTGGATACACTTTGTGTACAAAACGGACAATCTCTTTTGAAGTATCAGGGTTTCATACGTAAACTCGTCTGTCACAAAGGGATTTAAATTTTTGAACTTATTTGAACTCCATTGTTTTTCTATGTTCAAAATGCACCATTCAAAGCCACATCATCAATTTACAACCCTTTCTGACTTCATTTGTTATTTTTCATCCATTTACTGATTATTTTGAGCTATAAGACCATGAAATTGAAAAGCATTTGAAATGAACTATGAAAAGGTTCCAAGTTGGCATGGTATCATCATTTCACCCACATAACATGTGCAAGAAAGTACAGAGGCTTACGGCAAAAACTAGATGCACTTCATGTACAAGACAGACAATCTCTTTCGAAGTATCAGGATTTCATACGGAAACTCGTCTGTTACAAAGGGATTTTATTTTTTTGACCTTATTTGAACTCCCTTGTTTTTCTGTGTTCAAAATGCACCTTTCAAAGCCACTCGTCAATTTACAACCCTTTCTGACTTCGTTTGTTATTTTTCATGCATTTACTTATTATTTTGAGCTATAAGACCATGAAATTGAAAAGCATTTGAAATGAACTATGAAAAGGTTCCAAGTTGGCATGGTATCATCATTGCACCCACATAGCATGTGTGAGAAAGTAGAAAGGGTTACGACAAAAACTGGATACACTTCGTGTACAAAACGGACAATCTCTTTCGAAGTATCAGGGTTTCATACGGAAACTCGTCTATTACAAAGGATTTCAATTTTTTTGAACTTATTTGAACTCCATTGTTTTTATGTGTTCAAAATGCACCATTCAAAGCCACATCATCAATTTACAACCCTTTCTGACTTCATTTGTTATTTTTCATGCATTTACTGATTATTTTGAGCTATAAGACCGTGAAATTGAAAAGCATTTGAAATGAACTCTGAAAAGGTTCCAAGTTGGAATGGTATCATCATTTCACCCACATAGCATCTGCAAGAAAGTACAGAGGCTTACGTCAAAAATTGGATGCACTTCGTGTATAAAACGGACAATCTCTTCCGAAGTATCAGGGTTTCATACGGAAACTCGTCTGTTACAAAGGGATTTCAATTTTTTTGAACTTATTTGAACTCCATTGTTTTTCAATGTTCAAAATGCACCATTCAAAGCCACATCATCAATTTACAACCCTTTCTGACTACATTTGTTATTTTTCATGCATTTACTGATTATTTTGAGCTATAAGACCATGAAGTTGAAAAGCATTTGAAGTGAACTCTGAAAAGGTTCCAAGTTGGCATGGTATCATCATTTCACCCACATAGCATGTGCGAGAAAGTAGAGAGGGTTATGGCAAAAACTGGGTACACTTCGTGTACAAAACGGACAATCTTTTTCGAAGTATCAGGGTTTCATACAGAAACTCGTCTGTTACAAAGGGATTTCATTTTTTTTTGAACTTATTTGAACTCTCTTGTTTTTCTGTGTTCAAAATGCACCATTGAAAGCCACATCATCTATTTACAACCCTTTCTGACTTTATTTGTTATTTTTCATGCATTTACTGATTATTTGGAGCTATAAGACCATGAAATTGAAAAGCATTTGAAATGAACTCTGAAAAGGTTCCAAGTTGGCATGGTATCATCATTTCACCCACATAGCATGTGCGAGAATGTAGATAGGGTTACGGAAAAAACAGGATAAACTTCGTGTACAAAACGGACAATCTCTTTTGAAGTATCGGGGTTTCATACAAAAACTCGTCTGTTACAAAGAGATTTCAATTTTTTTGAACTTATTTGAACTCCATTGTTTTTCTGTGTTCAAAATGCACCATTCAAAGCAACATCATCAATTTACAACCCTTTCTAACTGCATTTGTTATTTTTCATGCATTTACTGATTATTTTGAGCTATAAGACCATGAAGTTGAAAAGCATTTGAAATGAACTCTGAAAAGGTTCCAAGTTGGCATGTTATCATCATTTCACCCACATAGCATGTGCGAGAAAGTAGAGAAACTGGATACACTTCGTGTATAAAACGGACAATCTCTTTCGAAGTATCAGGGTTTCATATGGAAACTCATCTGTTACAAAGGGATTTCAATTTTTTTTGAACTTATTTGAAGTCCATTGTTTTTCTGTGTTCAAAATGCACCATTCAAAGCCACATCATCAATTTACAACCCTTTCTGGCTTCATTTGTTATTTTTCATGCATTTACTGATTATTTTGAGCTATAAGACCATGAAATTGAAAAGCATTTGAAATGAACTCTGAAAAGGTTCCAAGTTGGCATGGTATCATCATTACACCCACATAGCATGTGCGAGAAAGTAGAGAGGGTTATGGCAAAAACTGGGTACACTTCGTGTACAAAACGGACAATCTCTTTCGAAGTATCAGGGTTTCATATGGAAACTTGTCTGTTACAAAGGGATTTAATTTCTTTTGAACTTATTTGAACTCCATTGTTTTTCTGTGTTTAAAATGCACCATTCAAAGCAACATCATCAATTTACAACCCTTTCTAACTACATTTGTTATTTTTCATGCATTTACTGATTATTTTGAGCTATAAGACCATGAAGTTGAAAAGCATTTGAAATGAACTCTGAAAAGGTTCCAAGTTGGCATGGTATCATCATTTCACCCACATAGCATGTGCAAGAAAGTACAGAGGCTTACGGCAAAAACTGGACGCACTTCGATGTACAAAACGGACAATCTCTTTCGAAGTATCAGGGTTTCATACAAAAACTCGTCTGTTACAAAGGGATTTCAATTTTTTTGAACTTATTTGAACTCCATTGTTTTTCTGTGTTCAAAATGCACCATTCAAAGCCACATCATCAATTTACAACCCTTTCTAACTACATTTGTTATTTTTCATGCATTTACTGATTATTTTGAGCTATAAGACCATGAAGTTGAAAAGCATTTGAAATGAACTCTGAAAAGGTTCCAAGTTGGCATGGTATCATCATTTCACCCACATAGCATGTGCGAGAAAGTAGAGAAACTGGATACACTTCGTGTATAAAACGGACAATCTCTTTCGAAGTATCAGGGTTTCATATAGAAACTCATCTGTTACAAAGGGATTTCAATTTTTTTGAACTTATTTGAGCTCCATTGTTTTTTTGTGTTCAAAATGCACCATTCAAAGCCACATCATCAATTTACAACCCTTTCTGACTTCATTTGTTATTTTTCATGCATTTACTGATTATTTTGAGCTATACGACCATGAAATTGAAAAGCATTTGAAATGAACTCTGAAAAGGTTCCAAGTTGGCATGGTATCATCATTTCACCCACATAGCATGTGCGAGAAAGTAGAGAGGGTTACGGCAAAAAAAGGATACACTTAGTGTACAAAACGGACAATCTCTTTTGAAGTATCAGGGTTTCATACGTAAACTCGTCTGTCACAAAGGGATTTCAATTTATTTGAACTTATTTGAACTCCATTGTTTTTCTGTGTTCAAAATGCACCATTCAAAGCCACATCATCAATTTACAACCCTTTCTGACTTCATTTCTTATTTTTCATCCATTTACTTATTATTTTGAGCTATAAGACCATGAAATTGAAAAGCATTTGAAATGAATTCTGAAAAGGTTCCAAGTTGGCATGGTATCATCATTTCACCCACATAGCATGTGCAAGAAAGTACAGAGGCTTACGGCAAAAACTGGACGCACTTCGATGTACAAAACGGAAAATCTCTTTCGAAGTATCAGGGTTTCATACGGAAACTCGTTTGTTACAAAGGGATTTCAATTTTTTGAACTTATTTGAACTCCATTGTTTTTCTATGTTCAAAATGCACCATTCAAAGCCACATCATCAATTTACAACCGACTTCATTTGTTATTTTTCATGCATTTACTGATTATTAGGAGCTATAAGACCATGAAATTGAAAAGCATTTGAAATGAACTCTGAAAAGGTTCCAAGTTGGCATGGTATCATCATCTCACCCACATAGCATGTGCGAGAAAGTAGATAGGGTTACGGCAAAAACTGGATACACTTCGTGTACAAAACGGACAATCTCTTTCGAAGTATCAGGGTTTCATACAGAAACTCATCTGTTACAAAGGGATTTCATTTTTTGAACTTATTTGAACTCCATTGTTTCTCTGTGTTCAAAATGCACCATTCAAAGCCACATCATCAATTTACAACCCTTTCTGACTACATTTGTTATTTTTCATGCATTTACTGATTATTTTTAGCTATAAGACCATGAAGTTGAAAAGCATTTGGAATGAACTCTGAAAAGGTTCCAAGTTGGTATGGTATCATCATTTCACCCACATAGCAAGTGCGAGAAAGTAGAGAAACTGGATACACTTCGTGTATAAAACGGACAATCTCTTTCGAAGTATCAGGGTTTCATTTGGAAACTCATCTGTTACAAAGGGATTTCAATTTTTTTGAACTTATTTGAACTCCATTGTTTTTCTGTGTTCAAAATGCACCATTCAAAGCCACATCATCAATTTGCAACCCTTTCTGACTTCATTTGTTATTTTTCATGCATTTACTAATTATTTTGAGCTATAAGACCATGAAATTGAAAGCATTTGAAATGAACTCTGAAAAGGTTCCAAGTTGGCATGGTATCATCATTTCACCCACATAGCATGTGCGAGAAAGTAGAGAGGGTTACGGCAAAAACTGGATACACTTTGTGTACAAAACGGACAATCTCTTTCGAAGTATCAGGGTTTCATACGTAAACTCGTCTGTCACAAAGGGATTTCAATTTTTTGAACTTATTTGAACTCCATTGTTTTTCTGTGTTCAGAATGCACCATTCAAAGCCACATCATCAATTTACAACCCTTTCTGACTTCATTTGTTATTTTTCATCCGTTTACTGATTATTTTGAGCTATAAGACCATGAAATTGAAAAGCATTTGAAATGAATTATGAAAAGGTTCCAAGTAGGCATGGTATCACCATTTCACCCACATAGCATGTGCAAGAAAGTACAGAGGCTTACGGCAAAAACTGGACGCACTTCAATGTACAAAACAGACAATCTCTTTCGAAGTATCAGGGTTTCATACTGAAACTCGTCTGTTACAAAGGGATTTCATTTTTTTTGAACTAATTTGAACTTCCTTGTTTTTCTGTGTTCAAAATGCACCATTCAAAGCCACATCATCAATTTACAACCCTTTCTGACTTCATTTGTTATTTTTCATGCATTTACTGATTATTTGGAGCTATAAGACCATGAAATTGAAAAGCATTTGAAATGAACTATGAAAAGGTTCCAAGTTGGCATGGTATCATCATTTCACCCACATAGCATGTGCGAGAATGTAGATAGGGTTACGGCAAAAACAAGATAAACTTCGTGTACAAAACGGACAATCTCTTTCGAGGTATCGGGGTTTCATACAAAAACTCGTCTGTTACAAAGGGATTTCATTTTTTTGAACTTATTTGAACTCCATTGTTTTTCTGTGTTCAAAATGCACCATTCAAAGCCACATCATCAATTTACAACCCTTTCTAACTACATTTGTTATTTTTCATGCATTTACTGATTATTTTGAGATATAAGACCATGAAGTTGAAAAGCATTTGAAATGAACTCTGAAAAGGTTCCAAGTTGGCATGGTATCATCATTTCACCCACATAGCATGTGCGAGAAAGTAGAGAAACTGGATACACTTCGTGTATCAAATGGACAATCTCTTTCGAAGTATCAAGGTTTCATATGGAAAGTCATCTGTTACAAAGGGATTTCAATTTTTTTGAACTTATTTGAACTCCATTGTTTTTCTGTGTTCAAAATGCACCATTCAAAGCCACATCATTAATTTACAACCCTTTCTGACTTCATTTGTTATTTTTCATGCATTTACTGATTATTTTGAGCTATATGACCATGAAATTGAAAAGCATTTGAAATGAACTCTGAAAAGGTTCCAAGTTGGCATGGTATCATCATTTCACCCACATAGCATGTGCGAGAAAGTAGAGAGGGTTATGGCAAAAAAAGGATACACTTTGTGTACAAAACGGACAATCTCTTTTGAAGTATCAGGGTTTCATACGTAAACTCGTCTGTCACAAAGGGATTTCAATTTATTTGAACTTATTTGAACTCCATTGTTTTTCTGTGTTCAAAATGCACCATTCAAAGCCACATCATCAATTTACAACCCTTTCTGACTTCATTTCTTATTTTTCATCCATTTACTTATTATTTTGAGCTATAAGACCGTGAAATTGAAAAGCATTTGAAATGAATTCTGAAAAGGTTCCAAGTTGGCATAGTATCATCATTTCACCCACGTAGCATGTGCAAGAAAGTACAGAGGCTTACGGCAAAAACTGGACGCACTTCGATGTACAAAACGGAAAATCTCTTCCGAAGTATCAGGGTTTCATACGGAAACTCGTTTGTTACAAAGGGATTTCAATTTTTTGAACTTATTTGAACTCCATTGTTTTTCTATGTTCAAAATGCACCATTCAAAGCCACATCATCAATTTACAACCCTTTCTGACTTCATTTGTTATTTTTCATGCATTTACTGATTATTCGAAGCTATAAGACCATGAAATTGGAAAGCATTTGAAATGAACTCTGAAAAGGTTCCAAGTTGGCATGGTATCATCATCTCACCCACATAGCATGTGCGACAAAGTAGATAGGGTTACGGCAAAAACTGGATACACTTCGTGTACAAAACGGACAATCTCTTTCGAAGTATCAGGGTTTCATACAGAAACTCATCTGTTACAAAGGGATTTCATTTTTTTGAACTTATTTGAACTCCATTGTTTCTCTGTGTTCAAAATGCACCATTCAAAGCCACATCATCAATTTACAACCCTTTCTGACTACATTTGTTATTTTTCATGCATTTACTGATTATTTTGAGCTATAAGACCATGAAGTTGAAAAGCATTTGAAATGAACTCTGAAAAGGTTCCAAGTTGGTATGGTATCATCATTTCACCCACATAGCAAGTGCGAGAAAGTAGAGAAACTGGATACACTTAGTGTATAAAACGGACAATCTCTTTCAAAGTATCAGGGTTTCATATGGAAACTCATCTGTTACAAAGGGATTTCAATTTTTTTGAACTTATTTGAACTCCATTGTTTTTCTGTGTTCAAAATGCACCATTCAAAGCCACATCATCAATTTGCAACCCTTTCTGACTTCATTTGTTATTTTTCATGCATTTACTAATTATTTTGAGCTATAAGACCATGAAATTGAAAGCATTTGAAATGAACTCTGAAAAGGTTCCAAGTTGGCATGGTATCATCATTTCACCCACATAGCATGTGCGAGAAAGTGGAGAGGGTTACGGCAAAAACTGGATACACTTTGTGTACAAAACGGACAATCTCTTTCGAAGTATCAGGGTTTCATACGTAAACTCGTCTGTCACAAAGGGATTTCAATTTTTTGAACTTATTTGAACTCCATTGTTTTTCTGTGTTCAGAATGCACCATTCAAAGCCACATCATCAATTTACAACCCTTTCTGACTTCATTTGTTATTTTTCATCCGTTTACTGATTATTTTGAGCTATAAGACCATGAAATTGAAAAGCATTTGAAATGAATTATGAAAAGGTTCCAATTAGGCATGGTATCACCATTTCACCCACATAGCATGTGCAAGAAAGTACAGAGGCTTACGGCAAAAACTGGACGCACTTCAATGTACAAAACAGACAATCTCTTTCGAAGTATCAGGGTTTCATACTGAAACTCGTCTGTTACAAAGGGATTTCATTTTTTTTGAACTAATTTGAACTTCCTTGTTTTTCTGTGTTCAAAATGCACCATTCAAAGCCACATCATCAATTTACAACCCTTTCTGACTTCATTTGTTATTTTTCATGCATTTACTGATTATTTGGAGCTATAAGACCATGAAATTGAAAAGCATTTGAAATGAACTATGAAAAGGTTCCAAGTTGGCATGGTATCATCATTTCACCCACATAGCATGTGCGAGAATGTAGATAGGGTTACGGCAAAAACAAGATAAACTTCGTGTACAAAACGGACAATCTCTTTCGAGGTATCGGGGTTTCATACAAAAACTCGTCTGTTACAAAGGGATTTCATTTTTTTGAACTTATTTGAACTCCATTGTTTTTCTGTGTTCAAAATGCACCATT
>NC_041391.1:254599439-254602220 GCF_002162155.2 Triticum dicoccoides
ACTTCATTTGTTATTTTTCATGCATTTACTAATTATTTTGAGCTATAAGACCATGAAATTGAAAGCATTTGAAATGAACTCTGAAAAGGTTCCAAGTTGGCATGGTATCATCATTTCACCCACATAGCATGTGCGAGAAAGTAGAGAGGGTTACGGCAAAAACTGGATACACTTTGTGTACAAAACGGACAATCTCTTTCGAAGTATCAGGGTTTCATACGTAAACTCGTCTGTCACAAAGGGATTTCAATTTTTTGAACTTATTTGAACTCCATTGTTTTTCTGTGTTCAGAATGCACCATTCAAAGCCACATCATCAATTTACAACCCTTTCTGACTTCATTTGTTATTTTTCATCCGTTTACTGATTATTTTGAGCTATAAGACCATGAAATTGAAAAGCATTTGAAATGAATTCTGAAAGGTTCCAAGTAGGCATGGTATCACCATTTCACCCATATAGCATGTGCAAGAAAGTACAGAGGCTTACGGCAAAAACTGGACGCACTTTGATGTACAAAACAGACAATCTCTTTCGAAGTATCAGGGTTTCATACGGAAACTCGTCTGTTACAAAGGGATTTCATTTTTTTGAACTTATTTGAACTTCCTTGTTTTTCTGTGTTCAAAATGCACCATTCAAAGCCACATCATCAATTTACAACCCTTTCTGACTTCATTTGTTATTTTTCATGCATTTACTGATTATTTGGAGCTATAAGACCATGAAATTGAAAAGCATTTGAAATGAACTATGAAAAGGTTCCAAGTTGGCATGGTATCATCATTTCACCCACATAGCATGTGCGAGAATGTAGATAGGGTTACGGCAAAAACAAGATAAACTTCGTGTACAAAACGGACAATCTCTTTCGAGGTATCGGGGTTTCATACAAAAACTCGTCTGTTACAAAGGGATTTCATTTTTTTGAACTTATTTGAACTCCATTGTTTTTCTGTGTTCAAAATGCACCATTTAAAGCCACATCATCAATTTACAACCCTTTCTAACTACATTTGTTATTTTTCATGCATTTACTGATTATTTTGAGCTATAAGACCATGAAGGATAAAAGCATTTGAAATGAACTCTGAAAAGGTTCCAAGTTGGCATGGTATCATCATTTCACCCACATAGCATGTGCGAGAAAGTAGAGAGGGTTACGGCAAAAAAGGATACACTTTGTGTACAAAACGGACAATCTCTTTCGAAGTATCAGGGTTTCATACGTAAACTCGTCTGTCACAAAGGGATTTCAATTTTTTTGAACTTACTTGAACTCCCTTGTTTTTCTGTGTTCAAAAAGCACCATTCAAAGCCACATCATCAATTTACAACCATTTCTGACTTCATTTGTTATTTTTCATCCATTTACTGATTATTTTGAGCTATAAGACCATGAAATTGAAAAGCATTTGAAATGAATTTTGAAAAGATTCCAAGTATCCATGGTATCACCATTTCACCCACATAGCATGTGCAAGAAAGTACAGAGGCTTACGGCAAAAACTGGACGCACTTCGATGTACAAAACGGACAATCTCTTTCGAAGTATCAGGGTTTCATACGGAAACTTGTTTGTTACAAAGGGATTTCAATTTTTTGAACTTATTTGAACTCCATTGTTTTTCTATGTTCAAAATGCACCATTCAAAGCCACATCATCAATTTACAACCCTTTCTGACTACATTTGTTATTTTTCATGCATTTACTGATTATTTTGAGCTATAAGACCATGAAGTTGAAAAGCATTTGAAATGAACTCTGAAAAGGTTCCAAGTTGGCATAGTATCATCATTTCACCCACATAGCATGTGCGAGAAAGTAGAGAGGGTTATGGCAAAAACTGGGTACACTTCGTGTACAAAACGGACAATCTCTTTCGAAGTATCAGGGTTTCATACGGAAACTCGTCTGTTACAAAGGGATTTCATTTTTTTGAACTTATTTGAACTCCCTTGTTTTTCTGTGTTCAAAATGCACCATTCAAAGCCACATCATCAATTTACAACCCATTCTGACTTCATTTGTTATTTTTCATGCATTTACTGATTATTTGGAGCTATAAGACCATGAAATTGAAAAGCATTTGAAATGAACTCTGAAAAGGTTCCAAGTTGGCATGGTATCATCATTTCACCCGCATAGCATGTGCGAGAATGTAGATAGTGTTACGGAAAAAACAGGATAAACTTCGTGTACAAAACGGACAATGTCTTTCGAAGTATCGGGGCTTCATACAAAAACTCGTCTGTTACAAAGGGATTTCATTTTTTTGAACTTATTTGAACTCCATTGTTTTTCTGTGTTCAAAATGCACCATTCAAAGCCACATCATCAATTTACAACCATTTCTGACTTCATTTGTTATTTTTCATCCATTTACTGATTATTTTGAGCTATAAGACCATGAAATTGAAAAGCATTTGAAATGAATTTTGAAAAGATTCCAAGTATCCATGGTATCACCATTTCACCCACATAGCATGTGCAAGAAAGTACAGAGGCTTACGGCAAAAACTGGACGCACTTCGATGTACAAAACGGACAATCTCTTTCGAAGTATCAGGGTTTCATACGGAAACTTATTTGTTACAAAGGGATTTCAATTTTTTGAACTTATTTGAACTCCATTGTTTTTCTATGTTCAAAATGCACCATTCAAAGCCACATCATCAATTTACAACCCTTTCTGACTACATTTGTTATTTTTCATGCATTTACTGATTATTTTGAGCTATAAGACCATGAAGTTGAAAAGCATTTGAAATGAACTCTG
>NC_041391.1:254602230-254610121 GCF_002162155.2 Triticum dicoccoides
TCATTTGTTATTTTTCATGCATTTACTGATTATTTGGAGCTATAAGACCATGAAATTGAAAAGCATTTGAAATGAACTCTGAAAAGGTTCCAAGTTGGCATGGTATCATCATTTCACCCGCATAGCATGTGCGAGAATGTAGATAGTGTTACGGAAAAAACAGGATAAACTTCGTGTACAAAACGGACAATCTCTTTCGAAGTATCGGGGCTTCATACAAAAACTCGTCTGTTACAAAGGGATTTCATTTTTTTGAACTTATTTGAACTCCATTGTTTTTCTGTGTTCAAAATGCACCATTCAAAGCCACATCATCAATTTACAACCCTTTCTAACTACATTTGTTATTTTTCATGCATTTACTGATTATTTTGAGCTATAAGACCATGAAGTTGAAAAACATTTGAAATGAACTCTGAAAAGGTTCCAAGTTGGCATGGTATCATCATTTCACCCACATAGCATGTGCGAGAAAGTAGAGAAACTGGATACACTTCGTGTATAAAACGGACAATCTCTTTCAAAGTATCAGGGTTTCATATGGAAACTCATCTGTTACAAAGGGATTTCAATTTTTTTGAACTTATTTGAACTCCATTGTTTTTCTGTGTTCAAAATGCACCATTCAAAGCCACATCATCAATTTACAACCCTTTCTGACTTCATTTGTTATTTTTCATGCATTTACTGATTATTTTGAGCTATACGACCATGAAATTGAAAAGCATTTGAAATGAACTCTGAAAAGGTTCCAAGTTGGCATGGTATCATCATTTCAGCCACATAGCATGTGCGAGAAAGTAGAGAGGGTTACGGCAAAAAAAGGATACACTTTGTGTACAAAACGGACAATCTCTTTCGAAGTATCAGGGTTTCATACGTAAACTCGTCTGTCACAAAGGGATTTCAATTTATTTGAACTTATTTGAACTCCATTGTTTTTCTGTGTTCAAAATGCACCATTCAAAGCCACATCATCAATTTACAACCCTTTCTGACTTCATTTCTTATTTTTCATCCATTTACTTATTATTTTGAGCTATAAGACCATGAAATTGAAAAGCATTTGAAATGAAGTCTGAAAAGGTTCCAAGTTGGCATGGTATCATCATTTCACCCACATAGCATGTGCAAGAAAGTACAGAGGCTTACGGCAAAAACTGGACGCACTTCGATGTACAAAACGGACAATCTCTTTCGAAGTATCAGGGTTTCATACGGAAACTCGTTTGTTACAAAGGGATTTCAATTTTTTGAACTTATTTGAACTCCATTGTTTTTCTGTGTTCAAAATGCACCATTCAAAGCCACATCATCAATTTACAACCCTTTCTGACTACATTTGTTATTTTTCATGCATTTACTGATTATTTTGAGCTATAAGACCGTGAAGTTGAAAAGCATTTGAAATGAACTCTGAAAAGGTTCCAAGTTGGTATGGTATCATCATTTCACCCACATAGCAAGTGTGAGAAAGTAGAGAAACTGGATACACTTCGTGTATAAAACGGACAATCTCTTTCGAAGTATCAGGGTTTCATGTGGAAACTCATCTGTTACAAAGGGATTTCAATTTTTTTGAACTTATTTGAACTCCATTGTTTTTCTGTGTTCAAAATGCACCATTCAAAGCCACATCATAAATTTACAACCCTTTCTGACTTCATTTGTTATTTTTCATGCGTTTACTGATTATTTTGATCTATAAGACCATGAAATTGGAAGCATTTGAAATGAACTCTGAAAAGGTTCCAAGTTGGCATGGTATCATCATTTCACCCACATAGCATGTGCGAGAAAGTAGAGAGGGTTACAGCAAAAACTGGATACACTTTGTGTACAAAACGGACAATCTCTTTCGAAGTATCAGGGTTTCATACGTAAACTCGTCTGTCACAAAGGGATTTCAATTTTTTGAACTTATTTGAACTCCATTGTTTTTCTGTGTTCAAAATGCACCATTCAAAGCCACATCATCAATTTACAACCCTTTCTGACTTCATTTGTTATTTTTCATCCATTTACTGATTATTTTGAGCTATAAGACCATGAAATTGAAAAGAATTTGAAATGAATTCTGAAAAGGTTCCAAGTAGGCATGGTATCACCATTTCACCCACATAGCATGTTCAAGAAAGTACAGAGGCTTACGGCAAAAACTGGACGCACTTCGATGTACAAAACAGACAATCTCTTTCGAAGTATCAGGGTTTCATACGGAAACTCGTCTGTTACAAAGGGATTTAATTTTTTTTGAACTTATTTGAACTCCCTTGTTTTTCTGGGTTCAAAATGCACCATTCAAAGCCACATCATCAATTTACAACCCTTTCTGACTTCATTTGTTATTTTTCATGCATTTACTGATTATTTGGAGCTATAAGACCATGAAATTGAAAAGCATTTGAAATGAACTATGAAAAGGTTCCAAGTTGGCATGGTATCATCATTTCAGCCACATAGCATGTGCGAGAATGTAGATAGGGTTACGGCAAAAACAGGATAAACTTTGTGTACAAAACGGACAATCTCTTTCGAAGTATCGGGGTTTCATACAAAAACTCGTCTGTTACAAAGGGATTTCATTTTTTTGAACTTATTTGAACTCCATTGTTTTTCTGTTTTCAAAATGCACCATTCAAAGCCACATCATCAATTTACAACCCTTTCTAACTACATTTGTTATTTTTCATGCATTTACTGATTATTTTGAGCTATAAGACCATGAAGTTGAAAAGCATTTGAAATGAACTCTGAAAAGGTTCCAAGTTGGCATGGTATCATCATTTCACCCACATAGCATGTGCGAGAAAGTAGAGAAACTGGATACACTTCGTGTATAAAACGGACAATCTCTTTCGAAGTATCAGGGTTTCATATGGAAACTCATCTGTTACAAAGGGATTTCAATTTTTTTGAACTTATTTGAACTCCATTGTTTTTCTATGTTCAAAATGCACCATTCAAAGCCACATCATCAATTTACAACCCTTTCTGACTTCATTTGTTATTTTTCATGCATTTACTGATTATTTTGAGCTATAAGACCATGAAATTGAAAAGCATTTGAAATGAACTCTGAAAAGGTTCCAAGTTGGCATGATATCATCATTTCACACACATAGCATGTGCGAGAAAGTAGAGAGGGTTACGGAAAAAAAAGGATACACTTTGTGTACAAAACGGACAATCTCTTTCGAAGTATCAGGGTTTCATACGTAAACTCGTCTGTCACAAAGGGATTTCAATTTTTTTGAACATGCTTGAACTCCCTTGGTTTTCTGTGTTCAAAATGCACCATTCAAAGCCACATCATCAATTTACAACCCTTTCTGACTTCATTTGTTATTTTTCATCCATTTACTGATTATTTTGAGCTATAAGACCATGAAATTGAAAAGCATTTGAAATGAATTCTGAAAAGGTTCCAAGTAGGCATGGTATCACCATTTCACCCACATAGCATGTGCAAGAAAGTACAGAGGCTTACGGCAAAAACTGGACGCACTTTGATGTACAAAACGGACAATCTCTTTCGAAGTATCGGGGTTTCATACAGAAACTCGTTTGTTACAAAGGGATTTCAATTTTTTGAACTTATTTGAACTCCATTGTTTTTCTATGTTCAAAATGCACCATTCAAAGCCACATCATCAATTTACAACCCTTTCTGACTACATTTGTTATTTTTCAAGTTGGCATGGTATCATCATTTCACCCACTTAGGATGTGCGAGAAAGTAGAGAAACTGGATACACTTCGTGTACAAAACGGACAATCTCTTTCGAAGTATCAGGATTTCATATGGAAACTCATCTGTTACAAAGGGATTTCAATTTTTTTGAACTTATTTGAACTCCATTGTTTTTCTGTGTTCAAAATGCGCCATTCAAAGCCACATCATCAATTTACAACCCTTTCTGACTTCATTTGTTATTTTTCATGCATTTACTGATTATTTGGAGCTATAAGACCATGAAATTGAAAAGCATTTGAAATGAACTCTGAAAAGGTTCCAAGTTGGCATGGTATCATCATTTCACCCACATAGGATGTTCGAGAAAGTAGATAGGGTTACGGCAAAAACTGGATAAACTTCGTGTACAAAACGGACAATCTCTTTCGAAGTATCAGGGTTTCATACAGAAACTCGTCTGTTATAAAGGGATTTCATTTTTGTGAACTTATTTGAACTCCATTGTTTTTCTGTGTTCAAGATGCACCATTCAAAGCCACACCATCAATTTACAACCCTTTCTGACTACATTTATTATTTTTCATGAATTTACTAATTATTTTGAGCTATAAGACCATGAAGTTGAAAAGCATTTGAAATGAACTCTGAAAAGGTTCCAAGTTGGCATGGTATCATCATTTCACCCACATAGCATGTGCGTGAAAGTAGAGAAACTGGATACACTTCGTGTATAAAACGGACAATCTCTTTTGAAGTATCAGGGTTTCATATGGAAACTCATCTGTTACAAAGGGATTTCAATTTTTTTGAACTTATTTGAACTCCATTGTTTTTCTGTGTTCAAAATGCACCATTCAAACCCACATCATCAATTTACAACCCTTTCTGACTTCATTTGTTATTTTTCATCCATTTACTGATTATTTTGAGCTATAAGACCATGAAATTGAAAAGCATTTGAAATGAACTCTGAAAAGGTTCCAAGTTGGCATGGTATCATCATTTCACCCACATAGGATGTGCGAGAAAGTAGAGAAACTGGATATACTTCATGTACAAAACGGACAATCTCTTTCGAAGTATCAGAGTTTCATATGGAAACTCATCTATTACAAAGGGATTTCAATTTTTTTGAACTTATTTGAACTCCATTGTTTTTCTGTGTTCAAAATGCACCATTCAAAGCCACATCATCAATTTACAACCCTTTCTGACTTCATTTGTTATTTTTCATGCATTTACTGATTATTTTGAGCTATAAACCATGAAATTGAAAAGCATTTGAAATGAACTCTGAAAAGGTTCCAAGTTGGCATGGTATCATCATTTCACCCACATAGCATGTGCTAGAAAGTAGAGAGGGTTACGGCAAAAACTGGATACATTTCGTGTACAAAACAGACAATCTCTTTCGAAGTATCAGGGTTTCATACGGAAACTAGTCTGTCACAAAGGGATTTCAATTTTTTTGAACTTATTTGAACTTCATTGTTTTTCTGTGTACAAAATGAACCATTCAAAGCCACATCATCAATTTACAACCCTTTGTGACTTCATTTGTTATTTTTCATCCATTTACTGATTATTTCGAGCTATAAGACCATGAAATTGAAAAGCATTTGAAATGAACTCTGAAAAGGTTCCAAGTTGGCATGGTATCATCATTTCACCCACATAGGATGTGCGAGAAAGTAGAGAAACTGGATACACTTCATGTACAAAACGGACAATCTCTTTCGAAGTATCAGGGTTTCATATGGAAACTCATCTATTACAAAGGGATTTCAATTTTTTTGAACTTATTTGAACTCCATTGTTTTTCTGTGTTCAAAATGCACCATTCAAAGCCACATCATCAATTTACAAGCCTTTCTGACTTCATATGTTATTTTTCATGCATTTACTGATTATTTTGAGCTATAAGACCATGAAATTGAAAAGCATTTGAAATGAACTCTGAAAAGGTTCCAAGTTGGCATGGTATCATCATTTCACCCACATAGCATGTGCTAGAAAGTAGAGAGGGTTACGGCAAAAACTGGATACATTTCGTGTACAAAATAGACAATCTCTTTCGAAGTATCAGGGTTTAATACGGAAACTAGTCTGTCACAAAGGGATTTCAAATTTTTTGAACTTATTTGAACTCCATTGTTTTTCTGTGTTCAAAATGCACCATTCAAAGCCACATCATCCATTTACAACCCTTTCTGACTACATTTGTTATTTTTCATGCATTTTCTGATTATTTTGAGCTATAACACCATGAAGTTGAAAAGCATTTGAAATGAACTCTAAAAAGGTTCCAAGTTGGCATGGTATCATCATTTCACCAACATAGGATGTGCGAGAAAGTAGAGAAAATGGATACACTTCGTGTACAAAACGGACAATCTCTTTCGAAGTATCAGGGTTTCATATGGAAACTCATCTGTTACAAAGGGATTTCAATTTTTTTGAACTTATTTGAACTCCATTGTTTTTCTGTGTTCAAAATGCACCATTCAAAGCCACATCATCAATTTACAACCCTTTCTGACTTCATTTGTTATTTTTCATGCATTTACTGATTATTTTGAGCTATAAGACCATGAAATTGAAAATCATTTGAAATGAACTCTGAAAAGGTTCCAAGTTTGCATGGTATCATCATTTCACTCACTTAGCATGTGCGAGAAAGTAGAGAGGGTTACGGCAAAAACTGCACGCACTTCGTGTATAAAATGGACAATCTCTTTCGAAGTATCAGGGTTTCATACGGAAACTCGTCTGTTACAAAGGGATTTCAATTTTTTTGAACTTATTTGAACTCCATTGTTTTTGTGTGTTCAAAATGCACCATTCAAAGCCACATCATCAATTTACAACCCTTTCTGACTTCATTTGTTTTTTTATCCATTTACTGATTATTTTGAGCTATAAGACCATTAAATTTAAACGCATTTTAAATGAAATCTGAAAAGCTTCCAAGTTGGCATGGTATCATCATTTCACCCACATAGCATGTGCAAGAAAGTACAGAGGCTTACGGCAAAAACTGGATGCACTTCGTGTACAAAACAGACAATCTCTTTCGAAGTATCAGGGTTTCATACGGAAACTCGTCTTTTACAAAGGGATTTCATTTTTTTGAACTTATTTGAACTCCCTTGTTTTTCTGTGTTCAGAATGCACCATTCAAAGCCACATTATCAATTTACGACCCTCTCTGAATTCATTTGTTATTTTTCATGCATTTACTGATTATTTTGAGCTATAAGACCATGAAATTGACAAGCCTTTGAAATGAACTCTGAAAAGGTTCCAAGTTGGCATGGTATCATCATTTCACCCGCATAGCATGTGCGAGAATGTAGAGAGGGTAACGGCAAAAACAGGATACACTTCTTGTACAAAATGGACAATCTCTTTCGAAGTATCAGGGTTTCATACGGAAACTCGTCTGTTACATAGGGATTTCATTTTTTTGAACTTATTTGAACTCCCTTGTTTTTCTGTGTTCAAAATGCACAATTCAATGCCACATCATCAAATTACAACCCTTTCTGACTTCATTTGTTATTTTTCATGCATTTACTTATTATTTTGAGCTATAAGACCATGAAATTGAAAAGCATTTGAAATGAACTCTGAAAAGGTTCCAAGTTGGCATGGTATCATCATTTCACCCACATAGCATGTGCGAGAAAGTAGATAGGGTTACGGCAAAAACTGGATACACTTCGTGTACAAAACGGACAATCTCTTTCGAAGTGTCAGGGTTTCATACAGAAACTCGTCTGTTACAAAGGGATTTCATTTTTTGAACTTATTTGAACTCCATTGTTTTTCTGTGTTCAAAATGCACCATTCAAAGCCACATCATCAATTTACAACCCTTTCTGACTTCATTTGTTATTTTTCATGCATTTACTGATTATTTTGAGCTATAAGACCATGAAATTGAAAATCATTTGAAATGAACTCTGAAAAGGTTCCAAGTTTGCATGGTATCATAATTTCGCTCGCAGAGCATGTGCGAGAAAGTAGAGAGGGTTACGGCAAAAACTAGACGCACTTCGTGTATAAAATGGACAATCTCTTTCGAAGTATCACGGTTTCATACGGAAACTCGTCTGTTACAAAGGGATTTCAATTTTTTTGAACTTATTTGAACTCCATTGTTTTTCTGTGTTCAAAATGCCCCATTCAAAG
>NC_041391.1:254610131-254615685 GCF_002162155.2 Triticum dicoccoides
TGTTATTTTTCATGCATTTACTGATTATTTTGAGCTATAAGACCATGAAATTGAAAAGCATTTGAAATGAACTCTGAAAAGGTTCCAAGTTGGCATGGTATCATCATTTCACCCACATAGCATGTGCTAGAAAGTAGAGAGGGTTACGGCAAAAACTGGATACATTTCGTGTACAAAATAGACAATCTCTTTCGAAGTATCAGGGTTTAATACGGAAACTAGTCTGTCACAAAGGGATTTCAAATTTTTTGAACTTATTTGAACTCCATTGTTTTTCTGTGTTCAAAATGCACCATTCAAAGCCACATCATCCATTTACAACCCTTTCTGACTACATTTGTTATTTTTCATGCATTTACTGATTATTTTGAGCTATAACACCATGAAGTTGAAAAGCATTTGAAATGAACTCTAAAAAGGTTCCAAGTTGGCATGGTATCATCATTTCACCAACATAGGATGTGCGAGAAAGTAGAGAAAATGGATACACTTCGTGTACAAAACGGACAATCTCTTTCGAAGTATCAGGGTTTCATATGGAAACTCATCTGTTACAAAGGGATTTCAATTTTTTTGAACTTATTTGAACTCCATTGTTTTTCTGTGTTCAAAATGCACCATTCAAAGCCACATCATCGATTTACAACCCTTTCTGACTTCATTTGTTATTTTTCATGCATTTACTGATTATTTTGAGCTATAAGACCATGAAATTGAAAATCATTTGAAATGAACTCTGAAAAGGTTCCAAGTTTGCATGGTATCATCATTTCACTCACTTAGCATGTGCGAGAAAGTAGAGAGGGTTACGGCAAAAACTGCACGCACTTCGTGTATAAAATGGACAATCTCTTTCGAAGTATCAGGGTTTCATACGGAAACTCGTCTGTTACAAAGGGATTTCAATTTTTTTGAACTTATTTGAACTCCATTGTTTTTGTGTGTTCAAAATGCACCATTCAAAGCCACATCATCAATTTACAACCCTTTCTGACTTCATTTGTTTTTTTATCCATTTACTGATTATTTTGAGCTATAAGACCATTAAATTTAAACGCATTTTAAATGAAATCTGAAAAGGTTCCAAGTTGGCATGGTATCATCATTTCACCCACATAGCATGTGCAAGAAAGTACAGAGGCTTACGGCAAAAACTGGATGCACTTCGTGTACAAAACAGACAATCTCTTTCGAAGTAT
This sequence comes from Triticum dicoccoides, assembly GCF_002162155.2. Taxonomy (NCBI): domain Eukaryota; kingdom Viridiplantae; phylum Streptophyta; class Magnoliopsida; order Poales; family Poaceae; genus Triticum; species Triticum dicoccoides. The sequence goes on from NC_041391.1 coordinate 254,611,331, forward strand.
CAGGGTTTCATACGGAAACTCGTCTTTTACAAAGGGATTTCATTTTTTTTGAACTTATTTGAACTCCCTTGTTTTTCTGTGTTCAGAATGCACCATTCAAAGCCACATTATCAATTTACGACCCTTTCTGAATTCATTTGTTATTTTTCATGCATTTACTGATTATTTTGAGCTATAAGACCATGAAATTGACAAGCCTTTGAAATGAACTCTGAAAAGGTTCCAAGTTGGCATGGTATCATCATTTCACCCACATAGCATGTGCGAGAAAGTAGAGAGGGTAACGGCAAAAACTAGATACACTTCTTGTACAAAATGGACAATCTCTTTCGAAGTATCAGGGTTTCATACGGAAACTCGTCTGTTACATAGGGATTTCATTTTTTTGAACTTATTTGAACTCCCTTGTTTTTCTGTGTTCAAAATGCACAATTCAATGCCACATCATCAAATTACAACCCTTTCTGACTTCATTTGTTATTTTTCATGCATTTACTTATTATTTTGAGCTATAAGACCATGAAATTGAAAAGCATTTGAAATGAACTCTGAAAAGGTTCCAAGTTGGCATGGTATCATCATTTCACCCACATAGCATGTGCGAGAAAGTAGATAGGGTTACGGCAAAAACTGGATACACTTCGTGTACAAAACGGACAATCTCTTTCGAAGTGTCAGGGTTTCATACAGAAACTCGTCTGTTACAAAGGGATTTCATTTTTTGAACTTATTTGAACTCCATTGTTTTTCTGTGTTCAAAATGCACCATTCAAAGCCACATCATCAATTTACAACCCTTTCTGACTTCATTTGTTATTTTTCATGCATTTACTGATTATTTTGAGCTATAAGACCATGAAATTGAAAATCATTTGAAATGAACTCTGAAAAGGTTCCAAGTTTGCATGGTATCATAATTTCACTCGCAGAGCATGTGCGAGAAAGTAGAGAGGGTTACGGCAAAAACTAGACGCACTTCGTGTATAAAATGGACAATCTCTTTCGAAGTATCACGGTTTCATACGGAAACTCGTCTGTTACAAAGGGATTTCAATTTTTTTGAACTTATTTGAACTCCATTGTTTTTCTGTGTTCAAAATGCCCCATTCAAAGCCACATCATCAATTTACAACCCTTTCTGACTTCATTTGTTATTTTTCATCCATTTACTGATTATTTTGAGCTATAAGACCATGAAATTTAAAAGCATTTTAAAAGAAATCTGAAAAGGTTCCAAGTTGGCATGGTATCATCATTTCACCCACATAGCATGTGCAAAAAAGTACAGAGGCTTACGACAAAAACTGGACGCACTTCGTGTACAAAACGGACAATCTCTTTCGAAGTATCAGGGTTTCATACGGAAACTCGTGTGTTACAAAGGGATTTCAATTTTTTTGAACTTATTTGAACTCCGTTGTTTTTCTGTGTTCAAAATGCACCATTCAGAGCCACATCATCAATTTACAACCCTTTCTGACTTCATTTGTTATTTTTCATGCATTTACTGATTATTTTGAGCTATAAGACCATGAATTTGAAAAGCATTTGAAATGAACTCTGAAAAGGTTCCAAGTTGGCATGGTATCATCATTTCACCCACATAGCATGTGCAAGAAAGTACAGAGGCTTACGGCAAAAACTGGATGCACTTCGTGTACAAAACAGACAATCTCTTTCGAAGTATCAGGGTTTCATACGGAAATCATCTGTTACAAAGGGATTTCATTTTTTGAACTTATTTGAACTCCATTGTTTTCCTATGTTCCAAATGCACCATTCAAAGCCACATCATCATTTTACAACCCTTTCTGACTTCATTTGTTATTTTTCATGCATTTACTGATTATTTTGAGCTATAAGACCATGAAATTGAAAAGCATTTGAAATGAACTCTGAAAAGGTTCCAAGTTGGCATGGTATCATCATTTCACCCACATAGCATGTGCGAGAAAGTAGACAGGGTTACGGCAAAAACTGGATACACTTCGTGTACAATACGGACAATCTCTTTCGAAGTATCAGGGTTTCATACGGAAACTCGTCTGTTACAAAGGGATTTCATTTTTTTTGAACTTATTTGAACTCCCTTGTTTTTCTATGTTCAAAATTCACAATTCAATGCCACATCATCAAATTACAACCCTTTCTGACTTCATTTGTTATTTTTCATGCATTTACTTATTATTTTGAGCTATAAGACCATGAAATTGAAAAGCATTTGGAATGAACTCTGAAAAGGTTCCAAGTTGGCATGATATCATCATTTCACCCACATAGCATGTGCAAGAAATTAGATAGTGTTACGGCAAAAACTGGATACACTTCGTGTACAAAACGGATAATCTCTTTCGAAGTATCAGGGTTTCATACAGAAACTCGTCTGTTACAAAAGGATTTCATTTTTTGAACTTATTTGAACTCCATTGTTTTTCTGTGTTCAAAATGCACCATTCAAAGACACATCATCAATTTACGACCCTTTCTGACTACATTTGTTATTTTTCATGCATTTACTGATTATTTTGAGCTATAAGACCATGAACTTGAAAAGCATCTGAAATGAACTCTGAAAAGGTTCCAAATTGGCATGGTATCATCATTTCACCCACGTAACATGTGCGAGAAAGTAGAGAAACTGGATACACTTCGTGTACAAAACGAACAATCTCTTTCGAAGTATCAGGGTTTCATACGGAAACTCGTGTGTTACAAAGGGATTTCAATTTTTTTTGAACTTATTTGAACTCCATTGTTTTTCTGTGTTCGAAATGCGCCATTCGAAGCCACATCATCAATTTACAACCCTTTCTGACTTCATTTGTTATTTCATGCATTTACTGATTATTTTGAGCTATAAGACAATGAAGTTGAAAAACATTTTAAATGAACTCTGAAAAGGTTCCAAGTTTGCATGGTATCATCATTTCACTCACATACCATGTGCGAGAAAATAGAGAGGGTTACGGCAAAAACTGGACTCACTTCGTGTATAAAACGGACAATATATTTCGAAGTATCAGGGTTTCATACGGAAACTCATCTGTTACAAAGGGATTTCATTTTTTTGAACTTATTTGAACTCCATTGTTTCTCTGTGTTCAAAATGCACCATTCAAAGCCACATCATCAATTTACAACCCTTTATGACTTCATTTGTAATTTTTCATGCATTTACTGATTATTTTGAGCTATAAGACCATGAAATTGAAAAGCTTTTGAAATGAACTCTGAAAACGTTCCAAGTTTGCATGGTATCATCATTTCACTCACTTAGCATGTGCGAGAAAGTAGAGAGGGTTACGGCAAAAACTGCACGCACTTCGTGTATAAAATGGACAATCTCTTTCGAAGTATCAGGGTTTCATACGGAAACTCGTCTGTTACAAAGGGATTTCAATTTTTTTGAACTTATTTGAACTCCATTGTTTTTGTGTGTTCAAAATGCACCATTCAAAGCCACATCATCAATTTACAACCCTTTCTGACTTCATTTGTTTTTTTATCCATTTACTGATTATTTTGAGCTATAAGACCATTAAATTTAAACGCATTTTAAATGAAATCTGAAAAGGTTCCAAGTTGGCATGGTATCATCATTTCACCCACATAGCATGTGCAAGAAAGTACAGAGGCTTACGGCAAAAACTGGATGCACTTCGTGTACAAAACAGACAATCTCTTTCGAAGTATCAGGGTTTCATACGGAAACTCGTCTGTTACAAAGGGATTTCATTTTTTTGAACTTATTTGAACTCCCTTGTTTTTCTGTGTTCAGAATGCACCATTCAAAGCCACATTATCAATTTACGACCCTTTCTGACTTCATTTGTTATTTTTCATGCATTTACTGATTATTTTGAGCTATAAGACCATGAAATTGACAAGCCTTTGAAATGAACTCTGAAAAGGTTCCAAGTTGGCATGGTATCATCATTTCACCCACGTAGCATGTGCGAGAAAGTAGAGAGGGTAACGGCAAAAACTAGATACACTTCTTGTACAAAATGGACAATCTCTTTCGAAGTATCAGGATTTCATACGGAAACTCGTCTGTTACATAGGGATTTCATTTTTTTGAACTTATTTGAACTCCCTTGTTTTTCTGTGTTCAAAATGCACAATTCAATGCCACATCATCAAATTACAACCCTTTATGACTTCATTTGTTATTTTTCATGCATTTACTTATTATTTTGAGCTATAAGACCATGAAATTGAAAAGCATTTGAAATGAACTCTGAAAAGGTTCCAAGTTGGCATGGTATCATCATTTCACCCACATAGCATGTGCGAGAAAGTAGATAGGGTTACGGCAAAAACTGGATACACTTCGTGTACAAAACGGACAATCT
>NC_041391.1:254617945-254619438 GCF_002162155.2 Triticum dicoccoides
AATGAACTCTGAAAAGGTTCCAAGTTGGCATGATATCATCATTTCACCCACATAGCATGTGCAAGAAAGTAGATAGTGTTACGGCAAAAACTGGATACACTTCGTGTACAAAACGGATAATCTCTTTCGAAGTATCAGGGTTTCATACAGAAACTCGTCTGTTACAAAAGGATTTCATTTTTTGAACTTATTTGAACTCCATTGTTTTTCTGTGTTCAAAATGCACCATTCAAAGACACATCATCAATTTACGACCCTTTCTGACTACATTTGTTATTTTTCATGCATTTACTGATTATTTTGAGCTATAAGACCATGAACTTGAAAAGCATCTGAAATGAACTCTGAAAAGGTTCCAAATTGGCATGGTATCATCATTTCACCCACGTAACATGTGCGAGAAAGTAGAGAAACTGTATACACTTCGTGTACAAAACGAACAATCTCTTTCGAAGTATCAGGGTTTCATACGGAAACTCGTGTGTTACAAAGGGATTTCAATTTTTTTTGAACTTATTTGAACTCCATTGTTTTTCTGTGTTCGAAATGCGCCATTCGAAGCCACATCATCAATTTACAAGCCTTTCTGACTTCATTTGTTATTTCATGCATTTACTGATTATTTTGAGCTATAAGACAATGAAATTGAAAAACATTTTAAATGAACTCTGAAAAGGTTCCAAGTTTGCATGGTATCATCATTTCACTCACATACCATGTGCGAGAAAATAGAGAGGGTTACGGCAAAAACTGGACTCACTTCGTGTATAAAACGGACAATATATTTCAAAGTATCAGGGTTTCATACGGAAACTCATCTGTTACAAAGGGATTTCATTTTTTTGAACTTATTTGAACTCCATTGTTTCTCTGTGTTCAAAATGCACCATTCAAAGCCACATCATCAATTTACAACCCTTTATGACTTCATTTGTAATTTTTCATGCATTTACTGATTATTTTGAGCTATAAGACCATGAAATTGAAAAGCTTTTGAAATGAACTCTGAAAACGTTCCAAGTTTGCATGGTATCATCATTTCACTCACTTAGCATGTGCGAGAAAGTAGAGAGGGTTACGGCAAAAACTGCACGCACTTCGTGTATAAAATGGACAATCTCTTTCGAAGTATCAGGGTTTCATACGGAAACTCGTCTGTTACAAAGGGATTTCAATTTTTTTGAACTTATTTGAACTCCATTGTTTTTGTGTGTTCAAAATGCACCATTCAAAGCCACATCATCAATTTACAACCCTTTCTGACTTCATTTGTTTTTTTATCCATTTACTGATTATTTTGAGCTATAAGACCATTAAATTTAAACGCATTTTAAATGAAATCTGAAAAGGTTCCAAGTTGGCATGGTATCATCATTTCACCCACATAGCATGTGCAAGAAAGTACAGAGGCTTACGGCAAAAACTGGATGCACTTCGTGTACAAAACAGACAATCTCTTTCGAAGTATCAGGGTTTCATACGGAAACTCGTCT
>NC_041391.1:254619448-254627969 GCF_002162155.2 Triticum dicoccoides
TGACTTCATTTGTTATTTTTCATGCATTTACTTATTATTTTGAGCTATAAGACCATGAAATTGAAAAGCATTTGAAATGAACTCTGAAAAGGTTCCAAGTTGGCATGGTATCATCATTTCACCCACATAGCATGTGCGAGAAAGTAGATAGGGTTACGGCAAAAACTGGATACACTTCGTGTACAAAACGGACAATCTATTTCGAAGTATCAGGGTTTCATACAGAAACTCGTCTGTTACAAAGGGATTTCATTTTTTGAACTTATTCGAACTCCATTGTTTTTCTGTGTTCAAAATGCACCATTCAAAGCCACATCATCAATTTACAACCCTTTCTGACTTCATTTGTTATTTTTCATGCATTTACTGATTATTTTGAGCTATAAGACCATGAAATTGAAAATCATTTGAAATGAACTCTGAAAAGGTTCCAAGTTTGCATGGTATCATAATTTCACTCACAGAGCATGTGCGAGAAAGTAGAGAGGGTTACGGCAAAAACTAGACGCACTTCGTGTATAAAATGGACAATCTCTTTCGAAGTATCACGGTTTCATACGGAAACTCGTCTGTTACAAAGGGATTTCAATTTTTTTGAACTTATTTAAACTCCATTGTTTTTCTGTGTTCAAAATGCCCCATTCAAAGCCACATCATCAATTTACAACCCTTTTTGACTTCATTTGTTATTTTTCATCCATTTACTGATTATTTTGAGCTATAAGACCATGAAATTTAAAAGCATTTTAAAAGAAATCTGAAAAGGTTCCAAGTTGGCATGGTATCATCATTTCACCCACATAGCATGTGCAAAAAAGTACAGAGGCTTACGACAAAAACTGGACGCACTTCGTGTACAAAACGGACAATCTCTTTCGAAGTATCAGGGTTTCATACGGAAACTCGTGTGTTACAAAGGGATTTCAATTTTTTTGAACTTATTTGAACTCCGTTGTTTTTCTGTGTTCAAAATGCACCATTCAGAGCCACATCATCAATTTACAACCCTTTCTGACTTCATTTGTTATTTTTCATGCATTTACTGATTATTTTGAGCTATAAGACCATGAATTTGAAAAGCATTTGAAATGAACTCTGAAAAGGTTCCAAGTTGGCATGGTATCATCATTTCACCCACATAGCATGTGCAAGAAAGTACAGAGGCTTACGGCAAAAACTGGATGCACTTCGTGTACAAAACAGACAATCTCTTTCGAAGTATCAGGGTTTCATACGGAAACTCATCTGTTACAAAGGGATTTCATTTTTTGAACTTATTTGAACTCCATTGTTTTTCTGTGTTCCAAATGCACCATTCAAAGCCACATCATCAATTTACAACCCTTTCTGACTTCATTTGTTATTTTTCATGCATTTACTGATTATTTTGAGCTATAAGACCATGAAATTGAAAAGCATTTGAAATGAACTCTGAAAAGGTTCCAAGTTGGCATGGTATCATCATTTCACCCACATAGCATGTGCGAGAAAGTAGACAGGGTTACGGCAAAAACTGGATACACTTCGTGTACAATACGGACAATCTCTTTCGAAGTATCAGGGTTTCATACGGAAACTCGTCTGTTACAAAGGGATTTCATTTTTTTTGAACTTATTTGAACTCCCTTGTTTTTCTATGTTCAAAATTCACAATTCAATGCCACATCATCAAATTACAACCCTTTCTGACTTCATTTGTTATTTTTCATGCATTTACTTATTATTTTGAGCTATAAGACCATGAAATTGAAAAGCATTTGGAATGAACTCTGAAAAGGTTCCAAGTTGGCATGATATCATCATTTCACCCACATAGCATGTGCAAGAAAGTAGATAGTGTTACGGCAAAAACTGGATACACTTCGTGTACAAAACGGATAATCTCTTTCGAAGTATCAGGGTTTCATACAGAAACTCGTCTGTTACAAAAGGATTTCATTTTTTGAACTTATTTGAACTCCATTGTTTTTCTGTGTTCAAAATGCACCATTCAAAGCCACATCATCAATTTACAACCCTTTCTGACTTCATTTGTTATTTTTCATGCATTTACTGATTATTTTGAGCTATAAGACCATGAAATTGAAAAGCATTTGAAATGAACTCTGAAAAGGTTCCAAGTTGGCATGGTATCATCATTTCACCCACATAGCATGTGCGAGAAAGTAGACAGGGTTACGGCAAAAACTGGATACACTTCGTGTACAATACGGACAATCTCTTTCGAAGTATCAGGGTTTCATACGGAAACTCGTCTGTTACAAAGGGATTTCATTTTTTTTGAACTTATTTGAACTCCCTTGTTTTTCTATGTTCAAAATTCACAATTCAATGCCACATCATCAAATTACAACCCTTTCTGACTTCATTTGTTATTTTTCATGCATTTACTTATTATTTTGAGCTATAAGACCATGAAATTGAAAAGCATTTGGAATGAACTCTGAAAAGGTTCCAAGTTGGCATGATATCATCATTTCACCCACATAGCATGTGCAAGAAAGTAGATAGTGTTACGGCAAAAACTGGATACACTTCGTGTACAAAACGGATAATCTCTTTCGAAGTATCAGGGTTTCATACAGAAACTCGTCTGTTACAAAAGGATTTCATTTTTTGAACTTATTTGAACTCCATTGTTTTTCTGTGTTCAAAATGCACCATTCAAAGACACATCATCAATTTACGACCCGTTCTGACTACATTTGTTATTTTTCATGCATTTACTGATTATTTTGAGCTATAAGACCATGAACTTGAAAAGCATCTGAAATGAACTCTGAAAAGGTTCCAAATTGGCATGGTATCATCATTTCACCCACGTAACATGTGCGAGAAAGTAGAGAAACTGGATACACTTCGTGTACAAAACGAACAATCTCTTTCGAAGTATCAGGGTTTCATACGGAAACTCGTGTGTTACAAAGGGATTTCAATTTTTTTTGAACTTATTTGAACTCCATTGTTTTTCTGTGTTCGAAATGCGCCATTCGAAGCCACATCATCAATTTACAACCCTTTATGACTTCATTTGTTATTTCATGCATTTACTGATTATTTTGAGCTATAAGACAATGAAATTGAAAAACATTTTAAATGAACTCTGAAAAGGTTCCAAGTTTGCATGGTATCATCATTTCACTCACATACCATGTGCGAGAAAATAGAGAGGGTTACGGCAAAAACTGGACTCACTTCGTGTATAAAACGAACAATATATTTCGAAGTATCAGGGTTTCATACGGAAACTCATCTGTTACAAAGGGATTTCAATTTTTTTTGAACTTATTTGAACTCCATTGTTTTTCTATGTTCAAAATGCACCATTCAAAGCCACATCATCAATTTACAACCCTTTATGACTTCATTTGTAATTTTTCATGCATTTACTGATTATTTTGAGCTATAAGACCATGAAATTGAAAAGCGTTTGAAATGAACTCTGAAAACGTTCCAAGTTTGCATGGTATCATCATTTCACTCACTTAGCATGTGCGAGAAAGTAGAGAGGGTTACGGCAAAAACTGCACGCACTTCGTGTATAAAATGGACAATCTCTTTCGAAGTATCAAGGTTCCCTACGGAAACTCGTCTGTTACAAAGGGATTTCAATTTTTTTGAACTTATTTGAACTCCATTGTTTTTGTGTGTTCAAAATGCACCATTCAAAGCCACATCATCAATTTACAACCCTTTCTGACTTCATTTGTTTTTTTATCCATTTACTGATTATTTTGAGCTATAAGACCATTAAATTTAAACGCATTTTAAATGAAATCTGAAAAGGTTCCAAGTTGGCATGGTATCATCATTTCACCCACATAGCATGTGCAAGAAAGTACAGAGGCTTACGGCAAAAACTGGATGCACTTCGTGTACAAAACAGACAATCTCTTTCGAAGTATCAGGGTTTCATACGGAAACTCGTCTGTTACAAAGGGATTTCATTTTTTTGAACTTATTTGAACTCCCTTGTTTTTCTGTGTTCAGAATGCACCATTCAAAGCCACATTATCAATTTACGACCCTTTCTGACTTCATTTGTTATTTTTCATGCATTTACTGATTATTTTGAGCTATAAGACCATGAAATTGACAAGCCTTTGAAATGAACTCTGAAAAGGTTCCAAGTTGGCATGGTATCATCATTTCACCCACGTAGCATGTGCGAGAAAGTAGAGAGGGTAACGGCAAAAACTAGATACACTTCTTGTACAAAATGGACAATCTCTTTCGAAGTATCAGGATTTCATACGGAAACTCATCTGTTACATAGGGATTTCATTTTTTTGAACTTATTTGAACTCCCTTGTTTTTCTGTGTTCAAAATGCACAATTCAATGCCACATCATCAAATTACAACCCTTTTTGACTTCATTTGTTATTTTTCATGCATTTACTTATTATTTTGAGCTATAAGACCATGAAATTGAAAAGCATTTGAAATGAACTCTGAAAAGGTTCCAAGTTGGCATGGTATCATCATTTCACCCACATAGCATGTGCGAGAAAGTAGATAGGGTTACGGCAAAAACTGGATACACTTCGTGTACAAAACGGACAATCTCTTTCGAAGTATCAGGGTTTCATACAGAAACTCGTCTGTTACAAAGGGATTTCATCTTTTGAACTTATTTGAACTCCATTGTTTTTCTGTGTTCAAAATGCACCATTCAAAGCCACATCATCAATTTACAACCCTTTCTGACTTCATTTGTTATTTTTCATGCATTTACTGATTATTTTGAGCTATAAGACCATGAAATTGAAAATCATTTGAAATGAACTCTGAAAAGGTTCCAAGTTTGCATGGTATCATAATTTCACTCACAGAGCATGTGCGAGAAAGTAGAGAGGGTTACGGCAAAAACTAGACGCACTTCGTGTATAAAATGGACAATCTCTTTCGAAGTATCACGGTTTCATACGGAAACTCGTCTGTTACAAAGGGATTTCAATTTTTTTGAACTTATTTAAACTCCATTGTTTTTCTGTGTTCAAAATGCCCCATTCAAAGCCACATCATCAATTTACAACCCTTTTTGACTTCATTTGTTATTTTTCATCCATTTACTGATTATTTTGAGCTATAAGACCATGAAATTTAAAAGCATTTTAAAAGAAATCTGAAAAGGTTCCAAGTTGGCATGGTATCATCATTTCACCCACATAGCATGTGCAAAAAAGTACAGAGGCTTACGACAAAAACTGGACGCACTTCGTGTACAAAACGGACAATCTCTTTCGAAGTATCAGGGTTTCATACGGAAACTCGTGTGTTACAAAGGGATTTCAATTTTTTTGAACTTATTTGAACTCCGTTGTTTTTCTGTGTTCAAAATGCACCATTCAGAGCCACATCATCAATTTACAACCCTTTCTGACTTCATTTGTTATTTTTCATGCATTTACTGATTATTTTGAGCTATAAGACCATGAATTTGAAAAGCATTTGAAATGAACTCTGAAAAGGTTCCAAGTTGGCATGGTATCATCATTTCACCCACATAGCATGTGCAAGAAAGTACAGAGGCTTACGGCAAAAACTGGATGCACTTCGTGTACAAAACAGACAATCTCTTTCGAAGTATCAGGGTTTCATACGGAAACTCATCTGTTACAAAGGGATTTCATTTTTTGAACTTATTTGAACTCCATTGTTTTTCTGTGTTCCAAATGCACCATTCAAAGCCACATCATCAATTTACAACCCTTTCTGACTTCATTTGTTATTTTTCATGCATTTACTGATTATTTTGAGCTATAAGACCATGAAATTGAAAAGCATTTGAAATGAACTCTGAAAAGGTTCCAAGTTGGCATGGTATCATCATTTCACCCACATAGCATGTGCGAGAAAGTAGACAGGGTTACGGCAAAAACTGGATACACTTCGTGTACAATACGGACAATCTCTTTCGAAGTATCAGGGTTTCATACGGAAACTCGTCTGTTACAAAGGGATTTCATTTTTTTTGAACTTATTTGAACTCCCTTGTTTTTCTATGTTCAAAATTCACAATTCAATGCCACATCATCAAATTACAACCCTTTCTGACTTCATTTGTTATTTTTCATGCATTTACTTATTATTTTGAGCTATAAGACCATGAAATTGAAAAGCATTTGAAATGAACTCTGAAAAGGTTCCAAGTTGGCATGATATCATCATTTCACCCACATAGCATGTGCAAGAAAGTAGATAGTGTTACGGCAAAAACTGGATACACTTCGTGTACAAAACGGATAATCTCTTTCGAAGTATCAGGGTTTCATACAGAAACTCGTCTGTTACAAAAGGATTTCATTTTTTGAACTTATTTGAACTCCATTGTTTTTCTGTGTTCAAAATGCACCATTCAAAGACACATCATCAATTTACGACCCTTTCTGACTACATTTGTTATTTTTCATGCATTTACTGATTATTTTGAGCTATAAGACCATGAACTTGAAAAGCATCTGAAATGAACTCTGAAAAGGTCCCAAATTGGCATGGTATCATCATTTCACCCACGTAACATGTGCGAGAAAGTAGAGAAACTGGATACACTTCGTGTACAAAACGAACAATCTCTTTCGAAGTATCAGGGTTTCATACGGAAACTCGTGTGTTACAAAGGGATTTCAATTTTTTTTGAACTTATTTGAACTCCATTGTTTTTCTGTGTTCGAAATGCGCCATTCGAAGCCACATCATCAATTTACAACCCTTTCTGACTTCATTTGTTATTTCATGCATTTACTGATTATTTTGAGCTATAAGACAATGAAATTGAAAAACATTTTAAATGAACTCTGAAAAGGTTCCGAGTTTGCATGGTATCATCATTTCACTCACATACCATGTGCGAGAAAATAGAGAGGGTTACGGCAAAAACTGGACTCACTTCGTGTATAAAACGGACAATCTATTTCGAAGTATCAGGGTTTCATACGGAAACTCATCTGCTACAAAGGGATTTCAATTTTTTTTTGAACTTATTTGAACTCCATTGTTTTTCTATGTTCAAAATGCACCATTCAAAGCCACATCATCAATTTACAACCCTTTATGACTTCATTTGTAATTTTTCATGCATTTACTGATTATTTTGAGCTATAAGACCATGAAATTGAAAAGTGTTTGAAATGAACTCTGAAAACGTTCCAAGTTTGCATGGTATCATCATTTCACTCACTTAGCATGTGCGAGAAAGTAGAGAGGGTTACGGCAAAAACTGCACGCACTTCGTGTATAAAATGGACAATCTCTTTCGAAGTATCAGGGTTTCATACGGAAACTCGTCTGTTACAAAGGGATTTCAATTTTTTTGAACTTATTTGAACTCCATTGTTTTTGTGTGTTCAAAATGCACCATTCAAAGCCACATCATCAATTTACAACCCTTTCTGACTTCATTTGTTTTTTTATCCATTTACTGATTATTTTGAGCTATAAGACCATTAAATTTAAACGCATTTTAAATGAAATCTGAAAAGGTTCCAAGTTGGCATGGTATCATCATTTCACCCACATAGCATGTGCAAGAAAGTACAGAGGCTTACGGCAAAAACTGGATGCACTTCGTGTACAAAACAGACAATCTCTTTCGAAGTATCAGGGTTTCATACGGAAACTCGTCTGTTACAAAGGGATTTCATTTTTTTGAACTTATTTGAACTCCCTTGTTTTTCTGTGTTCAGAATGCACCATTCAAAGCCACATTATCAATTTACGACCCTTTTTGACTTCATTTGTTATTTTTCATGCATTTACTGATTATTTTGAGCTATAAGACCATGAAATTGACAAGCCTTTGAAATGAACTCTGAAAAGGTTCCAAGTTGGCATGGTATCATCATTTCACCCACGTAGCATGTGCGAGAAAGTAGAGAGGGTAACGGCAAAAAATAGATACACTTCTTGTACAAAATGGACAATCTCTTTCGAAGTATCAGGGTTTCATACGGAAACTCGTCTGTTACATAGGGATTTCATTTTTTTGAACTTATTTGAACTCCCTTGTTTTTCTGTGTTCAAAATGCACAATTCAATGCCACATCATCAAATTACAACCCTTTCTGACTTCATTTGTTATTTTTCATGCATTTACTTATTATTTTGAGCTATAAGACCATGAAATTGAAAAGCATTTGAAATGAACTCTGAAAAGGTTCCAAGTTGGCATGGTATCATCATTTCACCCACATAGCATGTGCGAGAAAGTAGATAGGGTTACGGCAAAAACTGGATACACTTCGTGTACAAAACGGACAATCTCTTTCGAAGTGTCAGGGTTTCATACAGAAACTCGTCTGTTACAAAGGGATTTCATTTTTTGAACTTATTTGAACTCCATTGTTTTTCTGTGTTCAAAATGCACCATTCAAAGCCACATCATCAATTTACAACCCTTTCTGACTTCATTTGTTATTTTTCATGCATTTACTGATTATTTTGAGCTATAAGACCATGAAATTGAAAATCATTTGAAATGAACTCTGAAAAGGTTCCAAGTTTGCATGGTATCATAATTTC
>NC_041391.1:254627979-254633122 GCF_002162155.2 Triticum dicoccoides
TCCAAGTTGGCATGGTATCATCATTTCACCCACATAGCATGTGTGAGAAAGTAGATAGGGTTACGGCAAAAACTGGATACACTTCGTGTACAAAACGGACAATCTCTTTCGAAGTATCAGGGTTTCATACAGAAACTCGTCTATTACAAAGGGATTTCATTTTTTGAACTTATTTGAACTCCATTGTTTTTCTGTGTTCAAAATGCACCATTCAAAGCCACATCATCAATTTACAACCCTTTCTGACTTCATTTGTTATTTTTCATGCATTTACTGATTATTTTGAGCTATAAGACCATGAAATTGAAAATCATTTGAAATGAACTCTGAAAAGGTTCCAAGTTTGCATGGTATCATAATTTCACTCACAGAGCATGTGCGAGAAAGTAGAGAGGGTTACGGCAAAAACTAGACGCACTTCGTGTATAAAATGGACAATCTCTTTTGAAGTATCACGGTTTCATACGGAAACTCGTCTGTTACAAAGGGATTTCAATTTTTTTGAACTTATTTGAACTCCATTGTTTTTCTGTGTTCAAAATGCCCCATTCAAAGCCACATCATCAATTTACAACCCTTTCTGACTTCATTTGTTATTTTTCATCCATTTACTGATTATTTTGAGCTATACGACCATGAAATTTAAAAGCATTTTAAAAGAAATCTGAAAAGGTTCCAAGTTGGCATGGTATCATCATTTCACCCACATAGCATGTGCAAAAAAGTACAGAGGCTTACGACAAAAACTGGACGCACTTCGTGTACAAAACGGACAATCTCTTTCGAAGTATCAGGGTTTCATACGGAAACTCGTGTGTTACAAAGGGATTTCAATTTTTTTGAACTTATTTGAACTCCGTTGTTTTTCTGTGTTCAAAATGCACAATTCAGAGCCACATCATCAAATTACAACCCTTTCTGACTTCATTTGTTATTTTTCATGCATTTACTGATTATTTTGAGCTATAAGACCATGAATTTGAAAAGCATTTGAAATGAACTCTGAAAAGGTTCCAAGTTGGCATGGTATCATCATTTCACCCACATAGCATGTGCAAGAAAGTACAGAGGCTTACGGCAAAAACTGGATGCACTTCGTGTACAAAACAGACAATCTCTTTCGAAGTATCAGGGTTTCATACGGAAACTCATCTGTTACAAAGGGATTTCATTTTTTGAACTTATTTGAACTCCATTTTTTTTCTGTGTTCCAAATGCACCATTCAAAGCCACATCATCAATTTACAACCCTTTCTGACTTCATTTGTTATTTTTCATGCATTTACTGATTATTTTGAGCTATAAGACCATGAAATTGAAAAGCATTTGAAATGAACTCTGAAAAGGTTCCAAGTTGGCATGGTATCATCATTTCACCCACATAGCATGTGCGAGAAAGTAGACAGGGTTACGGCAAAAACTGGATACACTTCATGTACAATACGGACAATCTCTTTCGAAGTATCAGGGTTTCATACGGAAACTCGTCTGTTACAAAGGGATTTCAATTTTTTTGAACTTATTTGAACTCCCTTGTTTTTCTATGTTCAAAATTCACAATTCAATGCCACATCATCAAATTACAACCCTTTCTGACTTCATTTGTTATTTTTCATGCATTTACTTATTATTTTGAGCTATAAGACCATGAAATTGAAAAGCATTTGAAATGAACTCTGAAAAGGTTCCAAGTTGGCATGGTATCATCATTTCACCCACATAGCATGTGCAAAAAAGTACAGAGTCTTACGACAAAAACTGGACGCACTTCGTGTACAAAACGGACAATCTCTTTCGAAGTATCAGGGTTTCATACGGAAACTCGTGTGTTACAAAGGGATTTCAATTTTTTTGAACTTATTTGAACTCCGTTGTTTTTCTGTGTTCAAAATGCACCATTCAGAGCCACATCATCAATTTACAACCCTTTCTGACTTCATTTGTTATTTTTCATGCATTTACTGATTATTTTGAGCTATAAGACCATGAATTTGAAAAGCATTTGAAATGAACTCTGAAAAGGTTCCAAGTTGGCATGGTATCATCATTTCACCCACATAGCATGTGCAAGAAAGTACAGAGGCTTACGGCAAAAACTGGATGCACTTCGTGTACAAAACAGACAATCTCTTTCGAAGTATCAGGGTTTCATACGGAAACTCATCTGTTACAAAGGGATTTCATTTTTTGAACTTATTTGAACTCCATTGTTTTTCTGTGTTCCAAATGCACCATTCAAAGCCACATCATCAATTTACAACCCTTTCTGACTTCATTTGTTATTTTTCATGCATTTACTGATTATTTTGAGCTATATGACCATGAAATTGAAAAGCATTTGAAATGAACTCTGAAAAGGTTCCAAGTTGGCATGGTATCATCATTTCACCCACATAGCATGTGCGAGAAAGTAGACAGGGTTACGGCAAAAACTGGATACACTTCGTGTACAATACGGACAATCTCTTTCGAAGTATCAGGGTTTCATACGGAAACTCGTCTGTTACAAAGGGATTTCATTTTTTTTGAACTTATTTGAACTCCCTTGTTTTTCTATGTTCAAAATTCACAATTCAATGCCACATCATCAAATTACAACCCTTTCTGACTTCATTTGTTATTTTTCATGCATTTACTTATTATTTTGAGCTATAAGACCATGAAATTGAAAAGCATTTGAAATGAACTCTGAAAAGGTTCCAAGTTGGCATGATATCATCATTTCACCCACATAGCATGTGCAAGAAAGTAGATAGTGTTACGGCAAAAACTGGATACACTTCGTGTACAAAACGGATAATCTCTTTCGAAGTATCAGGGTTTCATACAGAAACTCGTCTGTTTCAAAAGGATTTCATTTTTTGAACTTATTTGAACTCCATTGTTTTTCTGTGTTCAAAATGCACCATTCAAAGACACATCATCAATTTACGACCCTTTCTGACTACATTTGTTATTTTTCATGCATTTACTGATTATTTTGAGCTATAAGACCATGAACTTGAAAAGCATCTGAAATGAACTCTGAAAAGGTTCCAAATTGGCATTGTATCATCATTTCACCCACGTAACATGTGCGAGAAAGTAGAGAAACTGGATACACTTCGTGTACAAAACGAACAATCTCTTTCGAAGTATCAGGGTTTCATACGGAAACTCATGTGTTACAAAGGGATTTCAATTTTTTTTGAACTTATTTGAACTCCATTGTTTTTCTGTGTTCGAAATGCGCCATTCGAAGCCACATCATCAATTTACAACCCTTTCTGACTTCATTTGTTATTTCATGCATTTACTGATTATTTTGAGCTATAAGACAATGAAATTGAAAAACATTTGAAATGAACTCTGAAAAGGTTCCAAGTTTGCATGGTATCATCATTTCACTCACATACCATGTGCGAGAAAATAGAGAGGGTTACGGCAAAAACTGGACTCACTTCGTGTATAAAACGGACAATCTATTTCGAAGTATCAGGGTTTCATACGGAAACTCATCTGTTACAAAGGGATTTCAATTTTTTTTGAACTTATTTGAACTCCATTGTTTTTCTATGTTCAAAATGCACCATTCAAAGCCACATCATCAATTTACAACCCTTTATGACTTCATTTGTAATTTTTCATGCATTTACTGATTATTTTGAGCTATAAGACCATGAAATTGAAAAGCGTTTGAAATGAACTGTGAAAACGTTCCAAGTTGGCATGGTATCATCATTTCACCCACATAGCATGCGCAAGAAAGTACAGAGGCTTACGGCAGAAACTGGATGCACTTCGTGTACAAAACAGACAATCTCTTTCGAAGTATCATGGTTTCATACGGAAACTCGTCTGTTACAAAGGGATTTCATTTTTTGATTTATTTGAACTCCATTGTTTTTCTGTGTTCCAAATGCACCATTCAAAGCCACATCATCAATTTACAACCCTTTCTGACTTCATTTGTCATTTTTGATGCATTTACTGATTATTTTGAGCAATAAGACCATGAAATTGAAAAGCATTTGAAATGAACTCTGAAAAGGTTCCAAGTTGGCATGGTATCATCATTTCACGCACATAGCATGTGCGAGAAATTAGAGAGGGTTACGGCAAAAACTGGATACACTTCGTGTACAAAACGGACAATCTTTTTCGAAGTATCAGGGTTTCATACGAAAACTCGTCTGTTATAAAGGGATTTCATTTTTTTGAACTTATTTGAATTCCCTTGTTTTTCTGTGTTCAAAATGCACAATTCAAAGCCACATCGTCAATTTACAACCCTTTGTGACTTCATTTGTTATTTTTCATGCATTTACTTATTATTTTGAGCTATAAGACCATGAAATTGAAAAACATTTGAAATGAACTCTGAAAAGGTTCCAAGTTGGCATGGTATACCCATTTCACCCACATAGCATGTGCGAGAAAGTAGATAGGGTTACGGCAAAAACTGGACGCACTTCGTGTACAAAACGGACAATCTCTTTCGAAGTATCAGGGTTTCATACGGAAACTCGTCTGTTACAAAGGGATTTCAATTTTTTGAACTTATATGAACTCCATTGTTTTTCTATGTTCAAAATGCACCATTCAAAGCCACATCATCAATTTACGACCCTTTCTGACTACATTTGTTATTTTTCATGCATTACTGATTATTTTGAGCTATAAGACCATGAAGTTGAAAAGCATTTGAAATGAACTCTGATAAGGTTCCAAGTTGGCATGGTATCATCATTTCACCCACATAGCATGTGCGAGAAAGTAGAGAAACTGGATACACTTCGTGTACAAAATGGACAATCTCTTTCGAAGTATCAGGGTTTCATATGGAAACTCATCTGTTACAAAGGGATTTCAATTTTTTTAAACTTATTTGAACTCCATTGTTTTTCTGTGTTCAAAATGCACCATTCAAAGCCACATCATCAATATACAACCCTTTCTGACTTCATTTGTTTTTTTTCATGCATTTACTGATTATTTTGAGCTATAAGACAATGAAATTTAAAAGCATTTGAAATGAACTCTGAAAAGGTTCCAAGTTGGCATGGTGTCATCATTTCACCCACATAGCATGTGAAAGAAAGTATAGAGGCTTACGGCAAAAACTGGACGCACTTCGTGTACAAAACGGACAATCTCTTTCGAA
>NC_041391.1:254633135-254634998 GCF_002162155.2 Triticum dicoccoides
AAAGCCACATCGTCAATTTACAATCCTTTGTGACTTCATTTGTTATTTTTCATGCATTTACTTATTATTTTGAGCTATAAGACCATGAAATTGAAAAACATTTGAAATGAACTCTGAAAAGGTTCCAAGTTGGCATGGTATACCCATTTCACCCACATAGCATGTGCGAGAAAGTAGATAGGGTTACGGCAAAAACTGGACGCACTTCGTGTACAAAACGGACAATCTCTTTCGAAGTATCAGGGTTTCATACGGAAACTCGTCTGTTACAAAGGGATTTCAATTTTTTGAACTTATATGAACTCCATTGTTTTTCTATGTTCAAAATGCACCATTCAAAGCCACATCATCAATTTACAACCCTTTCTGACTACATTTGTTATTTTTCATGCATTACTGATTATTTTGAGCTATAAGACCATGAAGTTGAAAAGCATTTGAAATGAACTCTGATAAGGTTCCAAGTTGGCATGGTATCATCATTTCACCCACATAGCATGTGCGAGAAAGTAGAGAAACTGGATACACTTCGTGTACAAAACGGACAATCTCTTTCGAAGTATCAGGATTTCATATGGAAACTCATCTGTTACAAAGGGATTTCAATTTTTTTGAACTTATTTGATCTCCATTGTTTCTCTGTGTTCAAAATGCACCATTCAAAGCCACATCATCAATATACAACCCTTTCTGACTTCATTTGTTATTTTTCATGCATTTACTGATTATTTTGAGCTATAAGACAATGAAATTTAAAAGCATTTGAAATGAACTCTGAAAAGGTTCCAAGTTGGCATGGTGTCATCATTTCACCCACATAGCATGTGAAAGAAAGTATAGAGGCTTACGGCAAAAACTGGACGCACTTCGTGTACAAAACGGACAATCTCTTTCGAAGTATCAGGGTTTCATACGGAAACTCGTCTGTTACAAAGGGATTTCAATTTTTTGAACTTATTTGAACTCCATTGTTTTTCTATGTTCAAAATGCACCATTCAAAGCCACATCATCAATTTACAACCCTTTCTGACTTCATTTGTTACTTTTCATGCATTTACTGATTATTTTGAGGTATAAAACCATGAAATTGAAAAGCATTTGAAATGAACTCTGACAAGGTTCCAAGTTGGCATGGTATCATCATTTCACCCACATAGCATGTGCAAGAAAGTACAGAGGCTTACGGCAAAAACTGGATGCACTTCGTGTACAAAACAGACAATCTCTTTCGAAGTATCAGTGTTTCATACGGAAACCCGTCTGTTACAAAGGGATTTCATTTTTTTGAACTTATTTGACCTCCCTTGTTTTTCTATGTTCAAAATGCACCATTCAAAGCCACATTATCAATTTACGACCCTTTCTGAATTCATTTGTTATTTTTCATGCATTTACTGATTATTTTGAGCTATAAGACCATGAAATTGAAAAGCATTTGAAATGAACTCTGAAAAGGTTCCAAGTTGGCATGGTATCATCATTTCACCCACATAGCATGTGCGAGAAAGTAGAGAGGGTTACGGCAAAAACTGGACGCACTTCGTGTACAAAACGGACAATCTCTTTTGAAGTATCAGGGTATCATACGGAAACTCGTCTGTTACAAAGGGATTTCGTTTTTTTGAACTTATTTGAATTCCCTTGTTTTTCTGTGTTCAAAATGCACAATTCAAAGCCACATCGTCAATTTACAATCCTTTGTGACTTCATTTGTTATTTTTCATGCATTTACTTATTATTTTGAGCTATAAGACCATGAAATTGAAAAACATTTGAAATGAACTCTGAAAAGGTTCCAAGTTGGCATGGTATACCCATTTCACCCACATAGCATGTGCGAGAAAGTAGATAGGGTTACGGCA
>NC_041391.1:254637548-254639221 GCF_002162155.2 Triticum dicoccoides
GACAATCTCTTTCGAAGTATCAGGGTTTCATACGGAAACTCGTCTGTTACAAAGGGATTTCAATTTTTTGAACTTATTTGAACTCCATTGTTTTTCTATGTTCAAAATGCACCATTCAAAGCCACATCATCAATTTACAACCCTTTCTGACTTCATTTGTTACTTTTCATGCATTTACTGATTATTTTGAGCTATAAAACCATGAAATTGAAAAGCATTTGAAATGAACTCTGAAAAGGTTCCAAGTTGGCATGGTATCATCATCTCACCCACATAGCATGTGCAAGAAAGTAGAGAGGGTTACGGCAAAAACTGGACGCACTTCGTGTACAAAACAGACAATCTCTTTCGAAGTATCAGGGTTTCATACGGAAACCCGTCTGTTACAAAGGGATTTCATTTTTTTGAACTTATTTGAACTCCATTGTTTTTCTGTGTTCAAAATGCACAATTCAATGCCACATCATGAAATTACAACCCTTTCTGACTTCATTTGTTATTTTTCATGCATTTACTTATTATTTTGAGCTATAAGACCATGAAATTGAAAACCATTTGAAATGAACTCTGAAAAGGTTCCAAGTGGGCATGGTATCATCATTTCACCCACATAGCATGTGCGAGAAAGTAGATAGGGTTACGGAAAAAACTGCATACACTTCGTGTACAAAACGGACAATCTCTTTCGAAGTATCAGGGTTTCATACAGAAACTCGTGTGTAACAAAGGGATTTCAATTTTTTTAACTTATTTGAACTCCATTGTTTTTCTGTGTTCAAAATGCACCATTCAGAGCCACATCATCAATTTACAACCCTTTCTGAATTCATTTGTTATTTTTCATGCATTTACTGATTATTTTGAGCCATAAGACCATGAAATTGAAAAGCATTTGAAATGAACTCTGAAAAGGTTCCAAGTTTGCATGGTATCATCATTTCACTCACATAGCATGTGCAAGAAAGTAGAGAGGGTTACGGCAAAAACTGGACTCACTTCGTGTATAAAACGGACAATCTATTTCAAAGTATCAGGGTTTCATACGGAAACTCGTCTGTTACAAAGGGATTTCAATTTTTTTGAACTTATTTGAACTCCATTGTTTTTCTATGTTCAAAATGCACGATTCAAAGCCACATCATCAATTTACAACCCTTTCTGACTTAATTTGTTATTTTTCATGCATTTACTGATTATTTTGAGCTATAAGACCATGAAATTGAAAAGCATTTGAAATGAACTCTGAAAAGGTTCCAAGTTTGCATGGTATCATCATTTCACCCACATAGCATGTGCAAGAAAGTACAGAGACTTACGGCAGAAACTGGATGCACTTCATGTACAAAACAGACAATCTCTTTCGAAGTATCAGGGTTTCATACGGAAACTCATCTGTTACAAAGGGATTTCATTTTTTGAACTTATTTGAACTCCATTGTTTTTTTGTGTTCCAAATGCACCATTCAAAGCCACATCATCAATTTACAACCCTTTCTGACTTCATTTGTTATTTTTCGTGCATTTACTGATTATTTTGAGCTATAAGACCATGAAATTGAAAAGCATTTGAAATGAACTATGAAAATGTTCCATGTTGGCATGGTATCATCATTTCACCCACATAGCATGTGCAAGAAAGTACAGAGGCTTACGGCAAAAACTGGATGCACTTC
>NC_041391.1:254639781-254642431 GCF_002162155.2 Triticum dicoccoides
TTTTCTGTGTTCCAAATGCACCATTCAAAGCCACATCATCAATTTACAACCCTTTCTGACTTCATTTGTTATTTTTCGTGAATTTACTGATTATTTTGAGCTATAAGACCATGAAATTGAAAAGCATTTGAAATGAACTCTGAAAAGGTTCCAAGTTTGCATGGTATCATCATTTCACTCACATAGCATGTGCAAGAAAGTAGAGAGGGTTACGGCAAAAACTGGACTCACTTCGTGTATAAAACGGACAATCTATTTCAAAGTATCAGGGTTTCATACGGAAACTCGTCTGTTACAAAGGGATTTCAATTTTTTTGAACTTATTTGAACTCCATTGTTTTTCTATGTTCAAAATGCACGATTCAAAGCCACATCATCAATTTACAACCCTTTCTGACTTAATTTGTTATTTTTCATGCATTTACTGATTATTTTGAGCTATAAGACCATGAAATTGAAAAGCATTTGAAATGAACTCTAAAAAGGTTCCAAGTTTGCATGGTATCATCATTTCACCCACATAGCATGTGCAAGAAAGTACAGAGACTTACGGCAGAAACTGGATGCACTTCATGTACAAAACAGAAAATCTCTTTCGAAGTATCAGGGTTTCATACGGAAACTCATCAGTTACAAAGGGATTTCATTTTTTGAACTTATTTGAACTCCATTGTTTTTTTGTGTTCCAAATGCACCATTCAAAGCCACATCATCAATTTACAACCCTTTCTGACTTCATTTGTTATTTTTCGTGCATTTACTGATTATTTTGAGCTATAAGACCATGAAATTGAAAAGCATTTGAAATGAACTATGAAAATGTTCCAAGTTGGCATGGTATCATCATTTCACCCACATAGCATGTGCAAGAAAGTACAGAGGCTTACGGCAAAAACTGGATGCACTTCGTGTACAAAACAGACAATCTCTTTCGAAGTATCAGGGTTTCATACAGAAACTCATCTGTTACAAAGGGATTTCATTTTTTGAACTTATTTGAACTCCATTGTTTTTCTGTGTTCCAAATGCACCATTCAAAGCCACATCATCAATTTACAACCCTTTCTGACTTCATTTGTTATTTTTCGTGAATTTACTGATTATTTTGAGCTATAAGACCATGAAATTGAAAAGCATTTGAAATGAACTCTGAAAAGGTTCCAAGTTTGCATGGTATCATCATTTCACTCACATAGCATGTGCAAGAAAGTAGAGAGGGTTACGGCAAAAACTGGACTCACTTCGTGTAAAAAACGGACAATCTATTTCAAAGTATCAGGGTTTCATACGGAAACTCGTCTGTTACAAAGAGATTTCAATTTTTTTGAACTTATTTGAACTCCATTGTTTTTCTATGTTCAAAATGCACGATTCAAAGCCACATCATCAATTTACAACCATTTCCGACTTAATTTGTTATTTTTCATGCATTTACTGATTATTTTGAGCTATAAGACCATGAAATTGAAAAGCATTTGAAATGAACTCTGAAAAGGTTCCAAGTTGGCATGATATCATCATTTCACCCCACATAGCATGTGCAAGAAAGTAGATAGTGTTACGGCAAAAACTGGATACACTTCGTGTACAAAAGGGACAATCTCTTTCGAAGTATCAGGGTTTCATACAGAAACTCGTCTGTTACAAAGGGATTTCATTTTTTGAACTTATTTGAACTCCATTGTTTTTCTGTGTTCAAAATGCACCATTCAAAGACACATCATCAATTTACGACCCTTTCTGTCTACATTTGTTATTTTTCATGCATTTACTGATTATTTTGAGCTATAAGACCATGAAGTTGAAAAGCATCTGAAATGAACTCTGAAAAGGTTCCAAATTGGCATGGTATCATCATTTCACCCACATAGCATGTTTGAGAAAGTAGAGAAACTGGATACACTTCGTGTACAAAACGAACAATCTCTTTCGAAGTATCAGGGTTTCATACGGAAACTCGTGTGTTACAAAGGGATTTCAATTTTTTTGAACTTATTTGAACTCCATTGTTTTTCTGTGTTCAAAATGCACCATTAAAAGCCACATCATCAATTTACAACCCTTTTTGACTTCATTTGTTATTTTCATGCATTTACTGATTATTTTGAGCTATAAGACAATGAAATTGAAAAACATTTGAAATGAACTCTGAAAAGGTTCCAAGTTTGCATGGTATCATCATTTCACTCACATACCATGTGCGAGAAAATAGAGAGGGTTACGGCAAAAACTGGACTCACTTCGTGTATAAAACGGACAATCTATTTCGAAGTATCAGGGTTTCATACGGAAACTCATCTGTTACAAAGGGATTTCAATTTTTTTGAACTTATTTGAACTCCATTGTTTTTCTATGTTCAAAATGCACCATTCAAAGCCACATCATCAATTTACAACCATTTCTGACTTCATTTGTTATTTTTCATGCATTTACTGATTATTTTGAGCTATAAGACCATGAAATTGAAAAGCGTTTGAAATGAACTCTGAAAACGTTCCAAGTTGGCATGGTATCATCATTTCACCCACATAGCATGTGCAAGAAAGTACAGAGGGTTACGGCAAAAACTGGATGCACTTCGTGTACAAAACAGACAATCTCTTTCGAAGTATCAGGGTTTCATACGGAAACTCATCTGTTACAAAGGGA
>NC_041391.1:254642441-254643995 GCF_002162155.2 Triticum dicoccoides
TATTTGAATTCCATTGTTTTTTTGTGTTCCAAATGCACCATTCAAAGCCACATCATCAATTTACAACCCTTTCTGACTTCATTTGTTATTTTTCGTGCATTTACTAATTATTTTGAGCTATAAGACCATGAAATTGAAAAGCATTTGAAATGAACTATGAAAATGTTCCAAGTTGGCATGGTATCATCATTTCACCCACATAGCATGTGCAAGAAAGTACAGAGGCTTACGGCAAAAACTGGATGCACTTCGTGTACAAAACAGACAATCTCTTTCGAAGTATCAGGGTTTCATACGGAAACTCATCTGTTACAAAGGGATTTCATTTTTTGAACTTATTTGAACTCCATTGTTTTTCTGTGTTCCAAATGCACCATTCAAAGCCACATCATCAATTTACAACCCTTTCTGACTTCATTTGTTATTTTTCGTGAATTTACTGATTATTTTGAGCTATAAGACCATGAAATTGAAAAGCATTTGAAATGAACTCTGAAAAGGTTCCAAGTTTGCATGGTATCATCATTTCACTCACATAGCATGTGCAAGAAAGTAGAGATGGTTACGGCAAAAACTGGACTCACTTCGTGTATAAAACGGACAATCTATTTCAAAGTATCAGGGTTTCATACGGAAACTCGTCTGTTACAAAGAGATTTCAATTTTTTTGAACTTATTTGAACTCCATTGTTTTTCTATGTTCAAAATGCACGATTCAAAGCCACATCATCAATTTACAACCATTTCCTTCTTAATTTGTTATTTTTCATGCATTTACTGATTATTTTGAGCTATAAGACCATGAAATTGAAAAGCATTTGAAATGAACTATGAAAAGGTTCCAAGTTGGCATGATATCATCATTTGACCCACATAGCATGTGCAAGAAAGTAGATAGTGTTACGGCAAAAACTGGATACACTTCGTGTACAAAACGGACAATCTCTTTCGAAGTATCAGGGTTTCATACATAAACTCGTCTGTTACAAAGGGATTTCATTTTTTGAACTTATTTGAACTCCATTGTTTTTCTGTGTTCAAAATGCACCATTCAAAGACACATCATCAATTTACGACCCTTTCTGACTACATTTGTTATTTTTCATGCATTTACTGATTATTTTGAGCTATAAGACCATGAAGTTGAAAAGCATCTGAAATGAACTCTGAAAAGGTTCCAAATTGGCATGGTATCATCATTTCACCCACATAGCATGTTTGAGAAAGTAGAGAAACTGGATACACTTCGTGTACAAAACGAACAATCTCTTTCGAAGTATCAGGGTTTCATACGGAAACTCGTGTGTTACAAAGGGATTTCAATTTTTTTGAACTTATTTGAACTCCATTGTTTTTCTGTGTTCAAAATGCACCATTAAAAGCCACATCATCAATTTACAACCCTTTTTGACTTCATTTGTTATTTTCATGCATTTACTGATTATTTTGAGCTATAAGACAATGAAATTGAAAAACATTTGAAATGAACTCTGAAAAGGTTCCAAGTTTGCATGGTATCATCATTTCACTCACATACCATGTGCGAGAAAATAG
>NC_041391.1:254644005-254647562 GCF_002162155.2 Triticum dicoccoides
AAAGTAGAGAGGGTTACGGCAAAAACTGGACTCACTTCGTGTATAAAACGGACAATCTATTTCAAAGTATCAGGGTTTCATACGGAAACTCGTCTGTTACAAAGAGATTTCAATTTTTTTGAACTTATTTGAACTCCATTGTTTTTCTATGTTCAAAATGCACGATTCAAAGCCACATCATCAATTTACAACCATTTCCGACTTAATTTGTTATTTTTCATGCATTTACTGATTATTTTGAGCTATAAGACCATGAAATTGAAAAGCATTTGAAATGAACTCTGAAAAGGTTCCAAGTTGGCATGATATCATCATTTCTCCCACATAGCATGTGCAAGAAAGTAGATAGTGTTACGGCAAAAACTGGATACACTTCGTGTACAAAACGGACAATCTCTTTCGAAGTATCAGGGTTTCATACAGAAACTCGTCTGTTACAAAGGGATTTCATTTTTTGAACTTATTTGAACTCCATTGTTTTTCTGTGTTCAAAATGCACCATTCAAAGACACATCATCAATTTACGACCCTTTCTGACTACATTTGTTATTTTTCATGCATTTACTGATTATTTTGAGCTATAAGACCATGAAGTTGAAAAGCATCTGAAATGAACTCTGAAAAGGTTCCAAATTGGCATGGTATCATCATTTCACCCACATAGCATGTTTGAGAAAGTAGAGAAACTGGATACACTTCGTGTACAAAACGAACAATCTCTTTCGAAGTATCAGGGTTTCATACGGAAACTCGTGTGTTACAAAGGGATTTCAATTTTTTTGAACTTATTTGAACTCCATTGTTTTTCTGTGTTCAAAATGCACCATTAAAAGCCACATCATCAATTTACAACCCTTTTTGACTTCATTTGTTATTTTCATGCATTTACTGATTATTTTGAGCTATAAGACAATGAAATTGAAAAACATTTGAAATGAACTCTGAAAAGGTTCCAAGTTTGCATGGTATCATCATTTCACTCACATACCATGTGCGAGAAAATAGAGAGGGTTACGGCAAAAACTGGACTCACTTCGTGTATAAAACAGACAATCTATTTCGAAGTATCAGGGTTTCATACGGAAACTCATCTGTTACAAAGGGATTTCAATTTTTTTGAACTTATTAGAACTCCATTGTTTTTCTATGTTCAAAATGCACCATTCAAAGCCACATCATCAATTTACAACCATTTCTGACTTCATTTGTTATTTTTCATGCATTTACTGATTATTTTGAGCTATAAGACCATGAAATTGAAAAGTGTTTGAAATGAACTCTGAAAACGTTCCAAGTTGGCATGGTATCATCATTTCACCCACATAGCATGTGCAAGAAAGTACAGAGGGTTACGGCAAAAACTGGATGCACTTCGTGTACAAAACAGACAATCTCTTTCGAAGTATCAGGGTTTCATACGGAAACTCATCTGTTACAAAGGGATTACATTTTTTGAACTTATTTGAATTCCATTGTTTTTTTGTGTTCCAAATGCACCATTCAAAGCCACATCATCAATTTACAACCCTTTCTGACTTCATTTGTTATTTTTCGTGCATTTACTAATTATTTTGAGCTATAAGACCATGAAATTGAAAAGCATTTGAAATGAACTATGAAAATGTTCCAAGTTGGCATGGTATCATCATTTCACCCACATAGCATGTGCAAGAAAGTACAGAGGCTTACGGCAAAAACTGGATGCACTTCGTGTACAAAACAGACAATCTCTTTCGAAGTATCAGGGTTTCATACGGAAACTCATCTGTTACAAAGGGATTTCATTTTTTGAACTTATTTGAACTCCATTGTTTTTCTGTGTTCCAAATGCACCATTCAAAGCCACATCATCAATTTACAACCCTTTCTGACTTCATTTGATATTTTTCATGAATTTACTGATTATTTTGAGCTATAAGACCATGAAATTGAAAAGCATTTGAAATGAACTCTGAAAAGGTTCCAAGTTTGCATGGTATCATCATTTCACTCACATAGCATGTGCAAGAAAGTAGAGAGGGTTACGGCAAAAACTGGACTCACTTCGTGTATAAAACGGACAATCTATTTCAAAGTATCAGGGTTTCATACGGAAACTCGTCTGTTACAAAGAGATTTCAATTTTTTTGAACTTATTTGAACTCCATTGTTTTTCTATGTTCAAAATGCACGATTCAAAGCCACATCATCAATTTACAACCATTTCCGACTTAATTTGTTATTTTTCATGCATTTACTGATTATTTTGAGCTATAAGACCATGAAATTGAAAAGCATTTGAAATGAACTATGAAAAGGTTCCAAGTTGGCATGATATCATCATTTCACCCACATAGCATGTGCAAGAAAGTAGATAGTTTTACGGCAAAAACTGGATACACTTCGTGTACAAAACGGACAATCTCTTTCGAAGTATCAGGGTTTCATACAGAAACTCGTCTGTTACAAAGGGATTTCATTTTTTGAACTTATTTGAACTCCATTGTTTTTCTGTGTTCAAAATGCACCATTCAAAGACACATCATCAATTTACGACCCTTTCTGACTACATTTGTTTTTTTTCATGCATTTACTGATTATTTTGAGCTATAAGACCATGAAGTTGAAAAGCATCTGAAATGAACTCTGAAAAGGTTCCAAATTGGCATGGTATCATCATTTCACCCACATAGCATGTTTGAGAAAGTAGAGAAACTGGATACACTTCGTGTACAAAACGAACAATCTCTTTCGAAGTATCAGGGTTTCATACGGAAACTCGTGTGTTACAAAGGGATTTCAATTTTTTTGAACTTATTTGAACTCCATTGTTTTTCTGTGTTCAAAATGCACCATTAAAAGCCACATCATCAATTTACAACCCTTTTTGACTTCATTTGTTATTTTCATGCATTTACTGATTATTTTGAGCTATAAGACAATGAAATTGAAAAACATTTGAAATGAACTCTGAAAAGGTTCCAAGTTTGCATGGTATCATCATTTCACTCACATACCATGTGCGAGAAAATAGCAAGGGTTACGGCAAAAACTGGACTCACTTCGTGTATAAAACGGACAATCTATTTCGAAGTATCAGGGTTTCATACGGAAACTCATCTGTTACAAAGGGATTTCAATTTTTTTGAACTTATTTGAACTCCATTGTTTTTCTATGTTCAAAATGCACCATTCAAAGCGACATCATCAATTTACAACCCTTTCTGACTTCATTTGTTATTTTTCATGCATTTACTGATTATTTTGAGCTATAAGACCATGAAATTGAAAAGCGTTTGAAATGAACTCTGAAAACGTTCCAAGTTGGCATGGTATCATCATTTCACCCACATAGCATGTGCAAGAAAGTACAGAGGCTTACGGCAAAAACTGGATGCACTTCGTGTACAAAACAGACAATCTCTTTCGAAGTATCATGGTTTCATACGGAAACTCGTCTGTTACAAAGGGATTTCATTTTTTGATTTATTTGAACTCCATTGTTTTTCTGTGTTCCAAATGCACCATTCAAAGCCACATCATCAATTTACAACCCTTTCTGACTTCATTTGTCATTT
>NC_041391.1:254649586-254651253 GCF_002162155.2 Triticum dicoccoides
TGAATTTACTGATTATTTTGAGCTATAAGACCATGAAATTGAAAAGCATTTGAAATGAACTCTGAAAAGGTTCCAAGTTTGCATGGTATCATCATTTCACTCACATAGCATGTGCAAGAAAGTAGAGAGGGTTACGGCAAAAACTGGACTCACTTCGTGTATAAAACGGACAATCTATTTCAAAGTATCAGGGTTTCATACGGAAACTCGTCTGTTACAAAGAGATTTCAATTTTTTTGAACTTATTTGAACTCCATTGTTTTTCTATGTTCAAAATGCACGATTCAAAGCCACATCATCAATTTACAACCATTTCCGACTTAATTTGTTATTTTTCATGCATTTACTGATTATTTTGAGCTATAAGACCATGAAATTGAAAAGCATTTGAAATGAACTATGAAAAGGTTCCAAGTTGGCATGATATCATCATTTCACCCACATAGCATGTGCAAGAAAGTAGATAGTTTTACGGCAAAAACTGGATACACTTCGTGTACAAAACGGACAATCTCTTTCGAAGTATCAGGGTTTCATACAGAAACTCATCTGTTACAAAGGGATTTCATTTTTTGAACTTATTTGAACTCCATTGTTTTTCTGTGTTCAAAATGCACCATTCAAAGACACATCATCAATTTACGACCCTTTCTGACTACATTTGTTTTTTTTCATGCATTTACTGATTATTTTGAGCTATAAGACCATGAAGTTGAACAGCATCTGAAATGAACTCTGAAAAGGTTCCAAATTGGCATGGTATCATCATTTCACCCACATAGCATGTTTGAGAAAGTAGAGAAACTGGATACACTTCGTGTACAAAACGAACAATCTCTTTCGAAGTATGAGGGTTTCATACGGAAACTCGTGTGTTACAAAGGGATTTCAATTTTTTTGAACTTATTTGAACTCCATTGTTTTTCTGTGTTCAAAATGCACCATTAAAAGCCACATCATCAATTTACAACCCTTTTTGACTTCATTTGTTATTTTCATGCATTTACTGATTATTTTGAGCTATAAGACAATGAAATTGAAAAACATTTGAAATGAACTCTGAAAAGGTTCCAAGTTTGCATGGTATCATCATTTCACTCACATACCATGTGCGAGAAAATAGAGAGGGTTACGGCAAAAACTGGACTCACTTCGTGTATAAAACGGACAATCTATTTTGAAGTATCAGGGTTTCATACGGAAACTCATCTGTTACAAAGGGATTTCAATTTTTTTGAACTTATTTGAACTCCATTGTTTTTCTATGTTCAAAATGCACCATTCAAAGCCACATCATCAATTTACAACCCTTTCTGACTTCATTTGTTATTTTTCATGCATTTACTGATTATTTTGAGCTATAAGACCATGAAATTGAAAAGCGTTTGAAATGAACTCTGAAAACGTTCCAAGTTGGCATGGTATCATCATTTCACCCACATAGCATGTGCAAGAAAGTACAGAGGCTTACGGCAAAAACTGGATGCACTTCGTGTACAAAACAGACAATCTCTTTCGAAGTATCATGGTTTCATACGGAAACTCGTCTGTTACAAAGGGATTTCATTTTTTGATTTATTTGAACTCCATTGTTTTTCTGTGTTCCAAATGCACCATTCAAAGCCACATCATCAATTTACAACCCTTTCTGACTTCATTTGTCATTT
>NC_041391.1:254651263-254653663 GCF_002162155.2 Triticum dicoccoides
CACTTCGTGTACAAAACAGACAATCTCTTTCGAAGTATCATGGTTTCATACGGAAACTCGTCTGTTACAAAGGGATTTCATTTTTTGATTTATTTGAACTCCATTGTTTTTTTGTGTTCCAAATGCACCATTCAAAGCCACATCATCAATTTACAACCCTTTCTGACTTCATTTGTCATTTTTCATGCATTTACTGATTATTTTGAGCTATAAGACCATGAAATTGAAAAGCATTTGAAATGAACTCTGAAAAGGTTCCAAGTTGGCATGGTATCATCATTTCACCCACATAGCATGTGCGAGAAATTAGAGAGGGTTACGGCAAAAACTGGATACACTTCATGTACAAAACGGACAGTCTCTTTCGAAGTATCAGGGTTTCATACGGAAACTCGTCTGTTACAAAGGGATTTCATTTTTTTAACTTATTTGAATTCCCTTGTTTTTCTGTGTTCAAAATGCACAATTCAAAGCCACATCGTCAATTTACAACCCTTTGTGACTTCATTTGTTATTTTTCATGCATTTACTTATTATTTTGAGCTATAAGACCATGAAATTGAAAAACATTTGAAATGAACTCTGAAAAGGTTCCAAGTTGGCATGGTGTACCCATTTCACCCACATTGCATGTGCGAGAAAGTAGATAGGGTTACGGCAAAAACTGGACGCACCTCTTGTACAAAACGGACAATCTCTTTCGAAGTATCAGGGTTTCATACGAAAACTCGTCTGTTACAAAGGGATTTCAATTTTTTGAACTTATATGAACTCCATTGTTTTTCTATGTTCAAAATGCACCATTCAAAGCCACATCATCAATTTACAACCCTTTCTGACTACATTTGTTATTTTTCATGCATTACTGATTATTTTGAGCTATAAGACCATGAAGTTGAAAAGCATTTGAAATGAACTCTGATAAGGTTCCAAGTTGGCATGGTATCATCATTTCACCCACATAGCATGTGCGAGAAAGTAGAGAAACTGGATACACTTCGTGTACAAAACGGACAATCTCTTTCGAAGTATCAGGGTTTCATATGGAAACTCATCTGTTACAAAGGGATTTCAATTTTTTTGAACTTATTTGAACTCCATTGTTTTTCTGTGTTCAAAATGCACCATTCAAAGCCACATCATCAATATACAACCCTTTCTGACTTCATTTGTTATTTTTCATGCATTTACTGATTATTTTGAGCTATAAGACAATGAAATTTAAAAGCATTTGAAATGAACTCTGAAAAGGTTCCAAGTTTGCATGGCATCATCATTTCACTCACATAGCATGTGAAAGAAAGTATAGAGGCTTACGGCAAAAACTGGACGCACTTCGTGTATAAAACGGACAATCTCTTTCGAAGAATCAGGGTTTCATACGGAAACTCGTCTATTACAAAGGGATTTCAATTTTTCTGAACTTATTTGAACTCCATTGTTTTTCTATGTTCAAAATGCACCATTTAAAGCCACATCATCAATTTACAACCCTTTCTGACTTCATTTGTTATTTTTCATGCATTTACTGATTATTTTGAGCTATAAGACCATGAAATTGAAAAGCATTTCAAATGAACTCTGAAAAGGTTCCAAGTTGGCATGGTATCATCATTTCACCCACATAGCATGTGCAAGAAAGTACAGAGGCTGACGGCAAAAACTAGATGCACTTCGTGTACAAAACAGACAATCTCTTTCGAAGTATCAGGGTTTCATACGGAAACCCGTCTGTTACAAAGGGATTTCAATTTTTCTGAACTTATTTGAACTCCCTTGTTTTTCTGTGTTCAAAATGCACCATTCAAAGCCACATTATCAATTTACGACCCTTTCTGACTTCATTTGTTATTTTTCATGCATTTACTGATTATTTTGAGCTATAAGACCATGAAATTGAAAAACATTTGAAATGAACTCTGAAAAGGTTCCAAGTTGCCATGGTATCATCATTTCACCCACATAGCATGTGCGAGAAAGTAGAGAGGGTTATGGCAAAAACTGGATACACTTCGTGTACAAAACGGACAATCTCTTTCGAAGTATCAGGGTTTCATACGGAAACTCGTCTGTTACAAAGGGATTTCATTTTTTTGAACTTATTTGAACTCCCGTGTTTTTCTGTGTTCAAAATGCACCATTCAAAGACACATCATCAAATTACGACCCTTTCTGACTACATTTGTTATTTTTCATGCATTTACTTATTATTTTGAGCTATAAGACCATGAAATTGAAAAGCATTTGAAATGAACTCTAAAAAGGTTCCAAGTTGGCATGGTATCATCATTTCACCCACATAGCATGTGCAAGAAAGTACAGAGGCTTACGGCAAAAACTAGATGCACTTCGTGTACAAAACAGACAATCTCTTTCGAAGTATCAGGGTTTCATACAGAA
>NC_041391.1:254653689-254678257 GCF_002162155.2 Triticum dicoccoides
TGAACTTATTTGAACTCCCTTGTTTTTCTGTGTTCAAAATGCACCATTCAAAGCCACATCATCAATTTACAACCCTTTCTGACTTCATTTGTTATTTTTCATGCATTTACTGATTATTTTGAGCTATAAGACCATGAAATTGAAAAGCATTTGAAATGAACTCTGAAAAGGTTCCAAGTTGGCATGGTATCATCATTTCACCCACATAGCATGTGCGAGAAAGTAGAGAAACTGGATACACTTCGTGTACAAAACGGACAATCTCTTTCGAAGTATCAGGGTTTCATACGGAAACTCGTGTGTTACAAAGGGATTTCAATTTTTTTGAACTTATTTGAACTCCATTGTTTTTCTGTGTTCAAAATGCACCATTCAAAGGCACATCATCAATT
The DNA here is from genome assembly GCF_002162155.2 of Triticum dicoccoides. Taxonomy (NCBI): domain Eukaryota; kingdom Viridiplantae; phylum Streptophyta; class Magnoliopsida; order Poales; family Poaceae; genus Triticum; species Triticum dicoccoides. The sequence continues at coordinate 254,654,082 of NC_041391.1, forward strand.
TACAACCCTTTCTGACTGCATTTGTTATTTTTCATGCATTTACTGATTATTTTGAGCTATAAGACCATGAAATTGAAAAGCATTTTGAAATGAACTCTGAAAAGGTTCCAAGTTTGCATGGCATCATCATTTCACTCACATAGCATGTGCGAGAACGTAGAGAGCGTTACGGCAAAAACTGGACGCACTTCGTGTATAAAACGGACAATCTGTTTCGAAGAATCAGGGTTTCATACGGAAACTCGTCTATTACAAAGGGATTTCAATTTTTTTGAACTTATTTGAACTCCATTGTTTTTCTATGTTCAGAATGCACCATTTAAAGCCACATCATCAATTTACAACCCTTTCTGACTTCATTTGTTATTTTTCATGCATTTACTGATTATTTTGAGCTATAAGACCATGAAATTGAAAAGCATTTGAAATGAACTCTGAAAAGGTTCCAAGTTGGCATGGTATCATCATTTCACCCACATAGCATGTGCAAGAAAGTACAGAGGCTGACGGAAAAAACTAGATGCACTTCGTGTACAAAACAGACAATCTCTTTCGAAGTATCAGGGTTTCATACGGAAACCCGTCTGTTACAAAGGGATTTCATTTTTTTGAACTTATTTGAACTCCCTTGTTTTTCTGTGTTCAAAATGCACCATTCAAAGCCACATTATCAATTTACGACCCTTTCTGACTTCATTTGTTATTTTTCATGCATTTACTGATTATTTTGAGCTATAAGACCATTAAATTGAAAAACATTTGAAATGAACTCTGAAAAGGTTCCAAGTTGCCATGGTATCATCATTTCACCCACATAGCATGTGCGAGAAAGTAGAGAGGGTTACGGCAAAAACTGGATACACTTCGTGTACAAAACGGACAATCTCTTTCGAAGTATCAGGGTTTCACACGGAAACTTGTCTGTTACAAAGGGATTTCATTTTTTTGAACTTATTTGAACTCCCTTGTTTTTCCGTGTTCAAAATGCACCATTCAAAGACACATCATCAATTTACGACCCTTTCTGACTACATTTGTTATTTTTCATGCATTTACTGATTATTTTGAGCTATAAGACCATGAAGTTGAAATGCATCTGAAATGAACTCTGAAAAGGTTCCAAGTTGGCATGGTATCATCATTTCACCCACATAGCATGTGCGAGAAAGTAGAGAAACTGGATAAACTTCGTGTACAAAACGGACAATCTCTTTCGAAGTATCAGGGTTTCATACGGAAACTCATGTGTTACAAAGGGATTTCAATTTTTTTGAACTTATTTGAACTCCATTGTTTTTCTATGTTCAAAATGCACCATTCAAAGCCACATCATCAATTTACAACCCTTTCTGACTGCATTTGCTATTTTTCATGCATTTACTGATTATTTTGAGCTATAAGACCATGAAATTGAAAAGCATTTTGAAATGAACTCTGAAAAGGTTCCAAGTTTGCATGGCATCATCATTTCACTCACATAGCATGTGCGAGAAAGTAGAGAGCGTTACGGCAAAAACTGGACGCAATTCGTGTATAAAACGAACAATCTCTTTCGAAGAATCAGGGTTTGATACGGAAACTCGTCTATTACAAAGGGATTTCAATTTTTTTGAACTTATTTAAACTCCATTGTTTTTCTATGTTCAAAATGCACAATTTAAAGCCACATCATCGATTTACAACCCTTTCTGACTTCATTTGTTATTTTTCATGCATTTACTGATTATTTTGAGCTATAAGACCATGAAATTGAAAAGCATTTGAAATGAACTCTGAAAAGGTTCCAAGTTGGCATGGTATCATCATTTCACCCACATAGCATGTGCAAGAAAGTACAGAGGCTGACGGAAAAAACTAGATGCACTTCGTGTACAAAACAGACAATCTCTTTCGAAGTATCAGGGTTTCATACGGAAACCCGTCTGTTACAAAGGGATTTCATTTTTTTGAACTTATTTGAACTCCCTTGTTTTTCTGTGTTCAAAATGCACCATTCAAAGCCACATTATCAATTTACGACCCTTTCTGACTTCATTTGTTATTTTTCATGCATTTACTGATTATTTTGAGCTATAAGACCATGAAATTGAAAAACATTTGAAATGAACTCTGAAAAGGTTCCAAGTTGCCATGGTATCATCATTTCACCCACATAGCATGTGCGAGAAAGTAGAGAGGGTTACGGCAAAAACTGGATACACTTCGTGTACAAAACGGACAATCTCTTTCGAAGTATCAGGGTTTCATACGGAAACTCGTCTGTTACAAAGGGATTTCATTTTTTTGAACTTATTTGAACTCCCTTGTTTTTCTGTGTTCAAAATGCACCATTCAAAGACACATCATCAATTTACGACCCTTTCTGACTACATTTGTTATTTTTCATGCATTTACTGATTATTTTGAGCTATAAGACCATGAAGTTGAAATGCATCTGAAATGAACTCTGAAAAGGTTCCAAGTTGGCATGGTATCATCATTTCACCCACATAGCATGTGCGAGAAAGTAGAGAAACTGGATAAACTTCGTGTACAAAACGGACAATCTCTTTCGAAGTATCAGGGTTTCATACGGAAACTCATGTGTTACAAAGGGATTTCAATTTTTTTGAACTTATTTGAACTCCATTGTTTTTCTATGTTCAAAATGCACCATTCAAAGCCACATCATCAATTTACAACCCTTTCTGACTGCATTTGTTATTTTTCATGCATTTACTAATTATTTTGAGCTATAAGACCATGAAATTGAAAAGCATTTGAAATGAACTCTGAAAAGGTTCCAAGTTTGCATGGCATCATCATTTCACTCACATAGCATGTGCGAGAAAGTAGAGAGCGTTACGGAAAAAATTGGACGCACTTCGTGTATAAAACAGACAATCTCTTTCGAAGAATCAGGATTTCATACGGAAACTCGTCTATTACGAAGGGATTTCATTTTTTTGAACTTATTTGAACTCCATTGTTTTTCTATGTTCAAAATGCACCATTTAAAGCCACATCATCAATTTACAACCCTTTCTGACTTCATTTGTTATTTTTCATGCATTTACTGATTATTTTGAGCTATAAGACCATGAAATTGAAAAGCATTTGAAATGAACTCTAAAAAGGTTCCAAGTTGGCATGGTATCATCATTTCACCCACATAGCATGTGCAAGAAAGTATAGAGGCTTACGGCAAAAACTAGATGCACTTCGTGTACAAAACAGACAATCTCTTTCGAAGTATCAGGGTTTCATACGGAAACCCGTCTGTTACAAAGGGATTTCATTTTTTTTGAACTTATTTTAACTCCCTTGTTTTTCTGTGTTCAAAATGCACCATTCAAAGCCACATTATCAATTTACGACCCTTTCTGACTTCATTTGTTATTTTTCATGCATTTACTGATTATTTTGAGCTATAAGACCATGAAATTGAAAAGCATTTGAAATGAACTCTGAAAAGGTTCCAAGTTGCCATGGTATCATCATTTCACCCACATAGCATGTGTGAGAAAGTAGAGAGGGTTACGGCAAAAGCTGGATACACTTCATGTACAAAACGGACAATCTCTTTCGAAGTATCAGGGTTTCATACGGAAACTCGTCTGTTACAAAGGGATTTCATTTTTTTGAACTTATTTGAACTCCCTTGTTTTTCTGTGTTCAAAATGCACCATTCAAAGACACATCATCAATTTACGACCCTTTCTGACTACATTTGTTATTTTTCATGCATTTGCTGATTATTTTGATCTATAAGACCATGAAGTTGAAATGCATCTGAAATGAACTCTGAAAAGGTTCCAAGTTGGCATGGTATCATCATTTCACCCACATAGCATGTGCGAGAAAGTAGAGAAACTGGATACACTTCGTGTACAAAACGGACAATCTCTTTCGAAGTATCAGGGTTTCATACGGAAACTCGTTTGTTACAAAGGGATTTCAATTTTTTTGAACTTATTTGAACTCCATTGTTTTTCTGTGTTCAAAATGCACCATTCAAAGCCACATCATCAATTTACAACCCTTTCTGACTGCATTTGTTATTTTTCATGCATTTACTGATTATTTTGAGCTATAAGACCATGAAATTGAAAAGCATTTGAAATGAACTCTGAAAAGGTTTCAGTTTGCATGGCATCATCATTTCACTCACATAGCATGTGCGAGAAAGTAGAGAGGGTTAGGGCAAAAACTGGACGCACTTCGTGTATAAAACGGACAATCTCTTTCGAAGAATCAGGGTTTCATACGGAAACTCGTCTATTACGAAGGAATTTCAATTTTTTTGAACTTATTTAAACTCCATTGTTTTTCTATGTTCAAAATGCACCATTTAAAGCCACATCATCAATTTACAACCCTTTCTGACTTCATTTGTTATTTTTCATGCATTTACTGATTATTTTGAGCTATAAGACCATGAAATTGAAAAGCATTTGAAATGAACTCTGAAAAGGTTCCAAGTTGGCATGGTATCATCATTTCACCCACATAGCATGTGCAAGAAAGTACAGAGGCTTACGGCAAAAACTGGATGCACTTCGTGTACAAAACAGACAATCTCTTTCGAAGTATCAGGGTTTCATACGGAAACCCATCTGTTACAAAGGGATTTCATTTTTTTTGAACTTATTTTAACTCCCTTGTTTTTCTGTGTTCAAAATGCACCATTCAAAGCCACATTATCAATTTACGACCCTTTCTGACTTCATTTGTTATTTTTCATGCATTTACTGATTATTTTGAGCTATAAGACCATGAAATTGAAAAGCATTTGAAATGAACTCTGAAAAGGTTCCAAGTTGCCATGGTATCATCATTTCACCCACATAGCATGTGTGAGAAAGTAGAGAGGGTTACGGCAAAAACTGGATACACTTCGTGTACAAAACGGACAATCTCTTTCGAAGTATCAGGGTTTCATACGGAAACTCGTCTGTTACAAAGGGATTTCATTTTTTTGAACTTATTTGAACTCCCTTGTTTTTCTGTGTTCAAAATGCACCATTCAAAGACACATCATCAATTTACGACCCTTTCTGACTACATTTGTTATTTTTCATGCATTTGCTGATTATTTTGATCTATAAGACCATGAAGTTGAAATGCATCTGAAATGAACTCTGAAAAGGTTCCAAGTTGGCATGGTATCATCATTTCACCCACATAGCATGTGCGAGAAAGTAGAGAAACTGGATACACTTCGTGTACAAAACGGACAATCTCTTTCGAAGTATCAGGGTTTCATACGGAAACTCGTTTGTTACAAAGGGATTTCAATTTTTTTGAACTTATTTGAACTCCATTGTTTTTCTGTGTTCAAAATGCACCATTCAAAGCCACATCATCAATTTACAACCCTTTCTGACTGCATTTGTTATTTTTCATGCATTTACTGATTATTTTGAGCTATAAGACCATGAAATTGAAAAGCATTTGAAATGAACTCTGAAAAGGTTTCAGTTTGCATGGCATCATCATTTCACTCACATAGCATGTGCGAGAAAGTAGAGAGGGTTATGGCAAAAACTGGACGCACTTCGTGTATAAAACGGACAATCTCTTTCGAAGAATCAGGGTTTCATACGGAAACTCGTCTATTACGAAGGAATTTCAATTTTTTTGAACTTATTTAAACTCCATTGTTTTTCTATGTTCAAAATGCACCATTTAAAGCCACATCATCAATTTACAACCCTTTCTGACTTAATTTGTTATTTTTCATGCATTTACTGATTATTTTGAGCTATAAGACCATGAAATTGAAAAGCATTTGAAATGAACTCTGAAAAGGTTCCAAGTTGGCATGGTATCATCATTTCACCCACATAGCATGTGCGAGAAAGTAGAGAGGGTTACGGCAAAAACTGGATACACTTCGTGTACAAAACGGACAATCTCTTTCGAAGTATCAGGGTTTCATACGGAAACTTGTCTGTTACAAAGAGATTTCATTTTTTTGAACTTATTTTGAACTCCCTTTTTTTTCTATGTTCAAAATGCACAATTCAAAGCCACATCGTCCATTTACAACCCTTTCTGACTTCATTTGTTATTTTTCATGCATTTACTTATTATTTGGAGCTATAAGACAATGAAATTGAAAAGCATTTGAAATGAACTCTGAAAAGGTTCCAAGTTGGCATGGTATCATCATTTCACCCACATAGCATGTGCGAGAAAGTAGATAGGGTTATAGCAAAAACTGGATACACTTCGTGTACAAAACGGACAATCTCTTTCGAAGTATCAGGGTTTCATACAGAAACTCGTCTGTTACAAAGGGATTTCATTTTTTTGAACTTATTTGAACTCCATTGTTTTTCTGTGTTCAAAATGCACCATTCAAAGCCACATCATCAATTTACAACCCTTTCGGACTACATTTGTTATTTTTCATGCATTTACTGATTGTTTTGAGCTATATGACCATGAAGTTGAAAAGCATTCGAAATGAACTCTAAAAAGGTTCCTAGTTGGCATGGTATCATCATTTCACCCACATAGCATGTGCGAGAAAGTAGAGAAACTGGATACACTTCCTGTACAAAACAGACAATCTCTTTCGAAGTATCAGGGTTTCATATGGAAATTCATCTGTTACAAAGGGATTTCAATATTTTTGAACTTATTTGAACTCCATTGTTTTTCTGTGTTCAAAATGCACCATTCAAAGACACATCATCAATTTACAACCCTTTCTGACTGCATTTGTTATTTTTCATGCATTTACTGATTATTTTGAGCTATAAGACCATGAAATTGAAAAGCATTTGAAATGAACTCTGAAAAGGTTCCAAGTTGGCATGGTATCATCATTTCACTCACATAGCATGTGCGAGAAAGTAGAGAGGGTTATGGCAAAAACTGGACGCACTTCGTGTATAAAACGGACAATCTCTTTCGAAGAATCAGGGTTCCATACGGAAACTCGTCTATTACGAAGGAATTTCAATTTTTTTGAACTTATTTAAACTCCATTGTTTTTCTATGTTCAAAATGCACCATTTAAAGCCACATCATCAATTTACAACCCTTTCTGACTTCATTTGTTATTTTTCATGCATTTACTGATTATTTTGAGCTATAAGACCATGAAATTGAAAAGCATTTGAAATGAACTCTGAAAAGGTTCCAAGTTGGCATGGTATCATCATTTCACCCACATAGCATGTGCGAGAAAGTAGAGAGGGTTACGGCAAAAATTGGATACACTTCGTGTACAAAACGGACAATCTATTTCGAAGTATCAGGGTTTCATACGGAAACTCGTCTGTTACAAAGGGATTTCAATTTTTTTGAACTTATTTGAACTCCATTGTTTTGTGACGCCCCCGATTCAATCGTACAATAATCATGCACGCAATTGTGTACGATCAAGATCAGGGACTCACGGGAAGATATCACAACACAACTCTACAAATAAAATAAGTCATACAAGCATCATAATACAAGCCAGGGGCCTCGAGGGCTCGAATACAAGTGCTCGATCATAGACGAGTCAGCGGAAGCAACAATATCTGAGTACAGACATAAGTTAAACAAGTTCGCCTTAAGAAGGCTAGCACAAACTGGGATACAGATCGAAAGAGGCGCAGGCCTCCTGCCTGGGATCCTCCTAAACTACTACAGGTCGTCATCAGCGGGCAGCATGTAGTAGTATGCACCTCCAGTGTAGTAGGGGTCGTCGTCGACGGTGGCGTCTGGCTCCTGGACTCCAGCATCTGGTTGCGACAACCAGAAAGAAAGGAAAGGGGGAAAAGGGGGGAGAAAGCAACCGTGAGTACTCCTCCAAAGTACTCGCAAGCAAGGAACTACACTACATATGCATGGGTATATGTGTAGGGAGGCCATATCAGTGGACTGAACTGCAGAATGCCGGAATAAGAGGGGGATAACTAATCCTGTCGAAGACTACGCTTCTCGCAGCCACCGTCTTGCATCAAGTAGAAGAGAGTAGATTGAAGTCCTCCAAGTAGCATCTTCAAGTAGCATCTCCAAGCAGCATCTCCAAGTAGCATCGCATAGCATAACCCTACTCGGCGATCCTCCTCTCGTCGCCCTGTAGAAAAGCGATCACCGGGTTGTCTGTGGAACTTGGAAGGGTGTGTTTTATTAAGTATCCGGTTCTAGTTGTCATAAGGTCAAGGTACAACTCCAAGTCGTCCTGTTACCGAAGATCACGGCTATTCGAATAGATTAACTTCCCTGCAGGGGTGCACCACATTCCCCAACACGCTCGATCCCATTTGGCCGAACACACTTTCCTGGGTCATGCCCGGCCGCGGAAGATCAACACGTCGCAGCCCCACCTAGGCAAAACAGAGAGGCCAGCACGCCGGTCTAAACCTAAGCGCACAGGGGTCTGGGCCCATCGCCCATAGCACACCTGCACGTTGCGTACGCGGCCGAAAGCAGACCTAGCCTAGTGGCGTTCCAGTCCAATTCGGCGCGCGCCGCTCCGTCGCTGACGTCTGAAGTGCTTCGGCTGATACCACGACGTCGGGATACCCATAACTACTCCCACGTAGATGGTTAGTGCGTATAAGCTCGTAGCCAACTCAGATCAAATACCAAGATCTCGTTAAGCGTGTTAAGTATCCGCGAACACCGAACAGGGCCAGGCCCACCTCTCTCCTAGGCGGTCTCAACCTGCCCTGTCGCTCCGCCACAAAGATCCACACAGAGGGCCGTCGGGACAAAGGTCCTTTCAGCCCCCAATCCGTGAATCACTCGCGGGTACTCTTCGAGCTGACCCGACTTTAGTCACCATCTGTATAGTATGTATGTATGTATAGTATATACCCGTGATCACCTCCCGAGTGATCACGGCCCAATAGTATAGCAAGGCAGACCGACAAGAATGTAGGGCCAATGATGATAAACTAGCATCCTATACTAAACATTTAGGATTGCAGGTAAGGTATCAACAAGTGTAGCAACAATGTCAGGCTATGCATCAGAATAGGATCAACGGAAAGCAGTAACAGGCTACACTACTCTAATGCAAGAAGTATAGAAGAGAATAGGCGATATCTGGTGATCAAGGGGGGGGGGCTTGCCTGATTGCTCTGGCAAGGAGGGGTCGTCAACTCCGTAGTCGAACTGGGCAGCAGCAGCGTCGGTCTCGTAGTCTACCGGAGAGAAGAGGGGGAAGAAACAATGCATACAATGCAAACAAATGCATATCGATGCATGACATGACAAGTAACGATGCTAGGTGTGCCCAATCGCGGTAGTAGGTGATACCGACGAAGGGGGGAAACATCCGGGAAAGTATTCCCGGTGTTTCGCGTTTTCGGACAGATGAACCGGAGGGGGAAAGTTGCGTGTTTGGTATGTTAGAGGTGTGTGGTGGACGAACGGGCTGCGTATCCGGGTTCGTCTCGTCGTTCTGAGCAACTTTCATGTAGAAAGTATTTTCATCCGAGTTACGGATTAAAAGATATGATTTTCTAAAGATTTAAATCATTTTCTGATTTTATTTAGTTATTTAATTCCAACATTATCCAAAACAGTGAATGATGACGTCAGCATGACATCAGAGTGATGTCAGCAGGTCAACTGGTCAGTTGACCAGTCAAACCAGACAGGTGGGTCCAGTGGGACCCACATGTCATTGTCAGGGATATTAACAGAATTCTAAAACTAACTAAATGGGTTAATTAGTGTGTGGGTCCTAGCAGTCAGTGAGAGGTTAAAGTTTTAATTAACTAATTTAATCAATTAGCGGTTTATCTATTTATTTTTATTCGCTTAAGACATGGGGCCCGCATGTCAGTGGCAGTAGCTGCCATGTCAGCAGTTGACTGGGTCAACCCAGTCAACTAGGACCCGCAGGGCCCACTGGCAGTGGCTCTGGGGTGGCCCCAGGCCAGCCACGTCAGCGGCCGGCGTTTAGACGCCGGCGAGTCCGTTTCCGTGGCGGCGCGGCTCGGGAGAGTGGCGGGTTTCGCCCATAGGGCACCAAATCGAGCGGGACCGGTCGCGTTCGAACGGCAAGACGACGGCGAAGTGAGTGGGGGTGGTTGTAGAGGCGGTGGTGGCCGGAGTCGAGCGCCACGAGCTCGTCGGCGGTGAGGTGGTTCGGGCGCGAAATGAAGATGGCGACACCGCGCGCTTCGGGGCTAACGGGAAGGCCAGGGGGAGCTGTGCGACGCGCTGAGCACAAAGGACTCGGCCCCGTGACCATTTGGTCACCGGAAGAGCGCCGGCGATGCGTGCAGGCGGCGGCGCGGTCGGGTGCTTGGGCGGCAGCTAGCTAGGGCACCGTGAGGAGAAGAAGGAGAGGGGGAGAGGACGGAGTGGAGCTCACCAAGCGGTCAAGAAAGACCCGTGGTGGCTTAGGAGTAGCAGAGCTCGTCGGGGAGGAAGGGGATCGCCGGCGGCCGTCAAGGAAGCAGACGACTCGATCCGTGGCCTGCGGTGCTCCTCGAGCTCGATGGCGAGGCGTAGCCAAAGTAGAGGTCGTCGGCGCGTCTCGTGGACGTGCTAGCGAGGCGCGGGGTGGCCGGTGGCCGCGGTTATGGCGCAGCCATGGCGACGGCGGCGCTCGGTTACGGAGGGGAACGAAGGGGAGCGCGGTGGATCTGAGGGGGAAGGCGCAAGGACCGAGGGGAGAGTGGGGGCGAGTGGGAGGAGAGACCGAGGGGGCGCGGTGTCGGCGTCCTTATCCCCTCGCCTCGTCGCCGGCGAGGTGGGTTCGGCTGGGACGTGCCCTGTTCCGACCCGGGTCGGGGGAACAGGGGAAGGGGACGCGGTGCGGGAGCTGGGCCGGCTGGGCCGACCAGGCTGACTGCGGGCCAGGGGGTTGGGCGGTGGCCGTGCGGGTGGGTTGGGCTGCCTGGTCCAGGGGGCTTCCCCCCCTTTTTTTCTTTTTTTCTTTTTTTTGTAATCTCTTTCTTTTATTTATTTTCCCTTTCTGTTTTATTTAGTTTTAGGGTATTTAGGCATTTTATAAAATGGTGTTTGCTTCACCATAATTACCAGTGCAATATTTGGCAACCCCCGAACATTTTCTCCTTGCCTTTTGAAAACTTAGGGTGTTTGTCACTAATTCATATTTTGAATTTGCAATGATTTTGAACTACCACTTGATTAGCAACAGTAACACGGATGACATGGTATCACTAGAAGAGTTTTACTGTAGCCTAATTATCCGGGCGTTACAAATCTCCTCCACTACAAGAAATCTCGTCCCGAGATTTAGGAGGTAGAAGGAAACAGTGCGGGGTATTCATCACGCAGGCGATCCTCACGTTCCCAGGTGGCTTCATCTTCAGAATGGTGCGACCACTGGACTTTGAGGAACTTGGTCGCCTTCTGGCGGGTGCGGCGTTCAGCTTGGTCGAGAATGCGGACCAGATGCTCTTTATAGGAGAGGTCCTGTTGCAATTCGAGCACTTCATGATCCACTGCCCGGATTGGGTCCTTGAAGCAGCGGCGGAGCTGTGATACATGGAACACATCGTGAACCTGAGAAAGGTTCGGCGGAAGCTCCAGTTGATATGCCACCTTTCCACGCCTCTCGAGAATAGTGAATGGGCCAATATAGCGAGGAGCTAGCTTGCCCTTGATCCCGAAGCGGTGAGCACCCTTCATTGGTGTAACTCGAAGATAGGCCTTTTCGCCAGGTTGATAGACCATGTCTTTATGATGATGGTCATAATTACTCTTCTGGCGTGACTGAGCAGTCTTGAGATTCTCGCGAATAATGCGGACTTGCTCTTCGGCATGTTGGATAATATCCGGACCAAAGAGTGGACGTTCCCCCGTTTCTGACCAGTTCAGAGGGGTTCGGCACTTTCGTCCATATAACACTTCGAAGGGGGCCATCTTCAGACTAGCTTGATAGCTATTATTATAAGAGAACTCAGCCTACGGGAGAGATTCCTCCCATTTCTTGCCGAAGGAAATAACACAAGCTCGAAGCATGTCTTCGAGAACTTGGTTGACACGTTCAACTTGCCCTTGTGACTGAGGATGAAAAGCAGTGCTGAAAGACAGATGAGTGCCCATAGCTTCTTGGAAACTTGCCCAGAATCTTGAAGTGAATAAACTGCCACGGTCTGAACTGATAACCAGTGGAATACCGTGAAGCGAAACAATTCTGGACATGTAGAGAGTTGCAAGCTGACTAGCAGTGATCGTTTCCTTGACCGCCAGAAAATGTGCAACCTTAGAAAGTCGGTCAATGACGACAAGAATAGCATCATTACCCTTTTGCGATTTGGGAAATCCAGTAACGAAGTCCATCTCGACATGGTCCCATTTCCATTCAGGAATAGATATAGGTTGCAGAGTTCCAGCAGGCCTTTGATGTTCTGCTTTGATACGACGGCAAACGTCACATTCAGCAACATAACGAGCAATGTCTTGCTTCATGTTAGACCACCAGAATCTCTGGCGGATGTCTTGGTACATCTTTGTACTACCAGGGTGGATACATAGAGGCGTATCATGAGCTTCTTTCATAACCTCCTGAGTCATATTCAGGTTTTCCTTCTTACATGGCACCACTAGGTGTCCTTTGAAGTACAAGGCGCCATCATCAGCAATAGTGAAGGATGAGGGACTTCCTTCTTTGAGGTCTTGCTTAATCTTGTAGACTTCAGAGTCAAATCCCTGCATTGTCTTTATGGTGCCCACGAGATCGGGTTCAACAGCCAGGGTATAGAGGGAACCCTGGGAAACAACACGGAGATTCATCTTGCGAAACTCCGGAGGAGGGGGAGCGAGTGCACCCGGAGGAACAATATGGAGGTTTAGCTTTCTGAATTCTTCAACAAGTGAGGGCTGAACTTTGTGAACCTGGAGGTGGTTGCAGTAAGACTTGCGGCTCAAGGCATCATCCATTACATTAGCCTTGCCTGGTGTATAGGAAATACCCAAATCAAAGTCTGCAACAGTCTCCATCCATCTCTGCTGACGGAGGTTCAGGTCTGGCTGAGTAAACAGATACTTCAGACTTTGGTGGTCAGCGAAGATCTCGCAACGATTACCGAGTAGGTAATGTCGCCACTGTTTCAGTGCATGAATGACAGCAGCAAGTTCGAGGTCGTGAACTGGGTAGTTCTCTTCGTGAGGGCGCAATTGCTGAGAGGCATAAGCAACCACTTTGCGCTCTTGCATTAGGACACAGCCTAGTCCTTGACGGGAAGCGTCGCAGTAAATGATGAAGTCCTTCTTAGTATCAGGAGGAGCTAGTACTGGGGCAGAAGTCAACTTGTCCTTGAGTGCCTGGAAACTTTCCTGACATTTATCTGTCCATTGGAACTTGACGCCCTTATGCAATAGGTTAGTCAGAGGCCTGGCAATCTTGGAGAAGTTCTCGACGAATCGACGGCAGTAGCTGGAGAGACCGAGAAAACTTCTGACTTGCTTAACGTTCTTCGGAGGAGTCCAATCGAGAATAGCCTGAACTCGTTCAGGGTTGATGGCAATACCATCCTTAGAGATGACATGCCCGAGATAGGTTACTTCGGGAAGCCAGAATTCACACTTGGAGAACTTGGCATATAGCTGATGCTCTCGTAGCTTTTCCAGCACAAGATGAAGATGTTCAGCATGTTCTTCTTTACTCTTGGAAAATATCAGGATATCATCCAGATAAACCACGACGAACTTGTCGAGGTAATCCATGAATATATAGTTCATCAGGCGAGAGAAGGTGGCTGGAGCATTGGTTAAGCCGAAAGACATGACGGTGTACTCGTATGAACCATAACGAGTCACAAAGGCGGTCTTGGGGATATCCTCCTCACGAACACGGATCTGGTGGTAACCCAACCTCAAGTCGAGTTTAGAGAACACTGATGAACCAGCCAATTGATCATACAGATCATTGATCCGAGGAAGAGGATACTTATTCTGAATGGTAGCTTGGTTTATAGGACGGTAGTCTTGGACCAATCGGTTTGTCCCATCTTTCTTCTTGACAAAGAGAGAAGGTGCTCCCCAAGGAGAGCAACTTGGGCGAATGAAACCACTTCGAAGAGATTTATCGATTTCCTCCTTAAGCTCAAGGAGTTCATGCGGCGGCATCTTGTAGGGTCGCTTGGCTATGGGAGTGGTGCCTGGTTTCAAGTCGATGACGAATTCGACAGCTCTAGCAGGGGGAATCCCTGGGAGTTCTTCAGAAAAGACGTGTAAGAATTCACGCACGACGGGAATGTTTTCAATGCCCTCGAGTGGGGTAGCGTTCAATGCGTTTAAGGCATAAAGCCTGGCCTCGGCATTCCGAACCAGATGAGCATCGTAGCTAATTATTTCATCAGAAGGGTGTAGCAGATGGACGGTCTTAGTGGCGCAAACGATAGAAGCAGTATGCGCCTTTAACCAATCCATTCCCAGAATGAGGTCAATGTTAGACGATTTCAGTATAATGGGAGAGGCACGAAACTCCAACCCTTCGATTTCCACAGGGACGTCAATGCCAACCACGGAGGTCTGACATTGTCCCGCGGGAGTTTTTACCACTACCGAAGTGTTCATCTGCTCAAATTTAACATCGTGCTTGTATGCAAAATCTTCTGACATGAATGAATGCGATGCACCTGTATCAAATAAAACGGATGCTGGTACTGAATTTACGAGGAGTGTACCCATCACAGTAGCAGGCTGGTCTTGAGCTTCATTCAGATCAATGTGGTTGGCATGAACACGGCCATAAGACTTGGCATTGTTGTTGCGGGCCTGGTTGTTCCCACGGCCAGTTGCTGGAAGGGCCAGTTGATTCTGTTTCTGGTTGCATTCCCTAGCACGGTGCCCTGGTTGTCCGCACCTGAAGCACAACCCATTCTCGGGGGTAGGAACAGGAGCTTGGGGTGGTGGAGCTGGAAGCCTCGGCTGCCTCGTTGGAGCAGCCGGCAGACGAGGAGCGGCATAAGACTGCCTTGGGGCAGGTGCATTTGGACGGTACATGCTGTTCGGGATCCATATCTTACGCTTCTGCGAGGGCGGGCCCGAAGATGAGCCCGTGTCACGGTTGCGCCTTTGAGAGCTCTGGTGTTCTTGCAGACCAGTCTCGACATTGATGGCCTTGTTCACCAAGGTGGCGAAATCGGCAAAGTCATGCACTAGAAGTGCGAGCTTGATGTCAACTTGAAGGCCCTCACGGAATTTCTCCTGTCTGCGTGCATCAGTTGCAATGTCCTCTTCAGCATAGCGAGACAAGTCCGGAAACTCTCGCTGATAAGCTTCAACAGTCTTGTTGCCTTGGGTGAGGTTGCGAAACTCACGCTTCTTCCTGTCCATGATTCCCTGAGGTATGAAGCGGGCACGGAAGGCAGCCTGAAAGTCTGGCCAGGAGATGATTGTCCCAACTGGAAGAGTACGCCTGTGGCTGTCCCACCATTGCGCTGCGGGTCCCTTTAGAAAGAAGGAAGCAAAAGTGACATAGCTGGCAGGGGCTACATCAGCAGACTCCATCTCATAGGTGATGTCACGGAGCCAGTCATCAGCATCCAGCGGCTGGGTTGACCTGCGGTACACACTTGGGTTGAGGCGTATGAAATCCTGGAGAGTTGTTGTGTTTGGATGCTGGTTCATATTGGGGCGAGGAAACTAAGCCATCATGTTTTCCATGAACTGGCGATTCATCTCAAGCTGTTGGATCATACCAGCCATGTACTCAGGCGGTGGTGGGAAGTTGCCACCACGACCACGACCAGCTGGTCTAACCATCCTGTTAATATATAACAGGGGTAGTTCAGTATTGAGAAATTTGCATAGACAAGAGTCATTCATGATGAAACATGCATAATGAAAGGAGCACGACAGATACCACATAGATAGTCGACATAACTTACAAAAGGGGTCGGACATAGAGCTCAGTACACCGAGTTCAGTACATAGACTAAGTCATTATAGGCGGCACGCAGGCTCGCGAATGCATCTAATACTAATGAGCAAGACTACATCAGTCCCAGGAGGTACTGTGAAGGTAGCTGTAACCTGACAACTGGTAATGAGGCAACGGATAGTCCTCCACGTCAGTGGCCTGGGGGCCGCGGATACTCTGGTGTAGAACCCGACGCTCAGGTGGCAGAAGAGGACCAGGTGCGGGAGAGTAGCCTCCCACCTCTGGCCATCCGACACCGTGGGGCATCACGGTCCTGGCTGGGTAGATCGCAGAACGCGGTAGCTGTCCAGACCGGACAAAGGGGTGCAACAGCGTCAGAGCCCTGTAAAGGTGCTGACGAGTGGTGTACAACTCGTGGCGAAGAGCTCTGTTAGCTCGGTCCAGCCCATCAGCATGCAGAACCAGGCGCTGATGGTGGAAGGGCTCTCGGGTGACGGTGGAGTACGCGGCAGTGTAGTATCCCTCCGCACCCACGTCAGATGCGATAGGAATGTGCCTGAAAGGGGAAGTGTCCAATGACTGATACTCTCCACGAAGACGTGTTAGAGCAGCATGAGCAGCATCGTGGACTGCCATCTCGATGGTCACTCCAACACCATGAGCGGTGTGCAGCACGGTAGTGGACTCATACTCCCGAGAGTAGAGGTGGACGATGGCACGATACTGCTCCTGGTTAAAGTCCTGGTACTCCTCGTAGACGGTGTACTCAGGGTGCCAGCGATAACCCAGATAGGTCATCATATCAGTTAGCACAGCAGGTGATCCTGAGGCACCAATGGCCGCAGTGTGGCGCACGACCTGCCTCGTGGGTACCATCTGAAAACAAAGATGTTTCAATGGAGTCAAATGACAACATGGGCACTATTCAAAATGCTATCCTGCAGAATAACTATGGCTTATCCAACTTTGGGGTGAACGTGGTAACGGGATCCTAATGTCAGAGTTAGTAAATTCGTTTAACCCGAGTAGAAAAGAGTTCAGATTCCCAGAGTAAAGGTCGAGGAGTAAAAGATCCTAGTACCACCCGATGGCGACGTGGGCCCGTAAGGCACACAGCCAAGTTAGTAAAAGTTTTTGTAATGTCTAGACTCGACTTCGGCCAAGAAGTGTGGAAGGGGGATTCCTACAGGCAGTCGGCTCTGATACCAACTTGTGACGCCCCCGATTCAATCGAACACTAATCATGCACGCAAATGTGTACGATCAAGATCAGGGACTCACGGGAAGATATCACAACACAACTCTACAAATAAAATAAGTCATACAAGCATCATAATACAAGCCAGGGGCCTCGAGGGCTCGAATACAAGTGCTCGATCATAGACGAGTCAGCGGAAGCAACAATATCTGAGTACAGACATAAGTTAAACAAGTTCGCCTTAAGAAGGCTAGCACAAACTGGGATACAGATCGAAAGAGGCGCAGGCCTCCTGCCTGGGAACCTCCTAAACTACTCCAGGTCGTCATCAGCGGGCAGCACGTAGTAGTAGGCACCTCCAGTGTAGTAGGGGTCGTCGTCGACGGTGGCGTCTGGCTCCTGGACTCCAGCATCTGGTTGCGACAACCAGAAAGAAAGGAAAGGGGGAAAAGGGGGGAGAAAGCAACCGTGAGTACTCCTCCAAAGTACTCGCAAGCAAGGAACTACACTACATATGCATGGGTATATGTGTAGGGAGGCCATATCAGTGGACTGAACTGCAGAATGCCGGAATAAGAGGGGGATAACTAATCCTGTCGAAGACTACGCTTCTCGCAGCCACCGTCTTGCATCAAGTAGAAGAGAGTAGATTGAAGTCCTCCAAGTAGCATCTTCAAGTAGCATCTCCAAGCAGCATCTCCAAGTAGCATCGCATAGCATAACCCTACCCGGCGATCCTCCTCTCGTCGCCCTGTAGAAAAGCGATCACCGGGTTGTCTGTGGAACTTGGAAGGGTGTGTTTTATTAAGTATCCGGTTCTAGTTGTCATAAGGTCAAGGTACAACTCCAAGTCGTCCTGTTACCGAAGATCACGGCTATTCGAATAGATTAACTTCCCTGCAGGGGTGCACCACATTCCCCAACACGCTCGATCCCATTTGGCCGGACACACTTTCCTGGGTCATGCCCGGCCGCGGAAGATCAACACGTCGCAGCCCCACCTAGGCAAAACAGAGAGGCCAGCACGCCGGTCTAAACCTAATTGCACAGGGGTCTGGGCCCATCGCCCATAGCACACCTGCACGTTGCATACGCGGCCGAAAGCAGACCTAGCCTAGTGGCGTTCCAGTCCAATTCGGCGCGCGCCGCTCCGTCGCTGACGTCTGAAGTGCTTCGGCTGATACCACGACGTCGGGATACCCATAACTACTCCCGTGTAGATGGTTAGTGCGTATAAGCTCGTAGCCAACTCAGATCAAATACCAAGATCTCGTTAAGCGTGTTAAGTATCCGCGAACACCGAACAGGGCCAGGCCCACCTCTCTCCTAGGCGGTCTCAACCTGCCCTGTCGCTCCGCCACAAAGATCCACACAGAGGGCCGTCGGGACAAAGGTCCTTTCAGCCCCCAATCCGTGAATCACTCGCGGGTACTCTTCGAGCTGACCCGACTTTAGTCACCATCTGTATAGTATGTATGTATGTATAGTATATACCCGTGATCACCTCCCGAGTGATCACGGCCAAATAGTATAGCAAGGCAGACCGACAAGAATGTAGGGCCAATGATGATAAACTAGCATCCTATACTAAGCATTTAGGATTGCAGGTAAGGTATCAACAGGTGTAGCAACAATGTCAGGCTATGCATCAGAATAGGATCAACGGAAAGCAGTAACAGGCTATACTACTCTAATGCAAGCAGTATAGAAGAGAATAGGCGATATCTGGTGATCAAGGGGGGGGGGCTTGCCTGATTGCTCTGGCAAGAAGGGGTCGTCAACTCCGTAGTCGAACTGGGCAGCAGCAGCGTCGGTCTCGTAGTCTACCGGAGAGAAGAGGGGGAAGAAACAATGAATACAATGCAAACAAATGCATATCGATGCATGACATGACAAGTAACGATGCTAGGTGTGCCCAATCGCGGTAGTAGGTGATACCGACGAAGGGGGGAAACATCCGGGAAAGTATTCCCGGTGTTTCGCGTTTTCGAACAGATGAACCGGAGGGGGAAAGTTGCGTGTTTGGTATGTTAGGGGTGTGTGGTGGACGAACGAGCTGCGTATCCGGGTTCGTCTCGTCGTTCTGAGCAACTTTCATGTAGAAAGTATTTTCATCCGAGTTACGGATTAAAAGATATGATTTTCTAAAGATTTAAATCATTTTCTGATTTTATTTAGTTATTTAATTCCAACATTATCCAAAATAGTGAATGATGACGTCAGCATGACATCAGAGTGATGTCAGCAGGTCAACTGGTCAGTTGACCAGTCAAACCAGACAGGTGGGTCCAGTGGGACCCACATGTCATTGTCAGGGATATTAACAGAGTTCTAAAACTAACTAAATGGGTTAATTAGTGTGTGGGTCCTAGCAGTCAGTGAGAGGTTAAAGTTTTAATTAATTAATTTAATCAATTAGCGGTTTATCTATTTATTTTTATTCGCTTAAGACATGGGGCCCGCATGTCAGTGGCAGTAGCTGCCATGTCAGCAGTTGACTGGGTCAACCCAGTCAACTAGGACCCGCAGGGCCCACTGGCAGTGGCTCTGGGGTGGCCCCAGGCCAGCCACGTCAGCGGCCGGCGTTTAGACGCCGGCGAGTCCGTTTCCACGGCGGCGCGGCTCGGGAGAGTTGCGGGTTTCGCCCATAGGGCACCAAATCGAGCGGGACCGGTCGCGTTCGAACGGCAAGACGACGGCGAAGTGAGTGGGGGTGGTTGTAGAGGCGGTGGTGGCCGGAGTCGAGCGCCACGAGCTCGTCGGCGGTGAGGTGGTTCGGGCGCGAAATGAAGATGGTGACACCGCGCGCTTCGGGGCTAACGGGAAGGCCAGGGGGGAGCTGCGCGACGCGCTGAGCACAAAGGACTCGGCCCCGTGACCATTTGGTCACCGGAAGGGCGCCGGCGACGCGTGCAGGCGGCGGCGCGGTCGGGTGCTTCGGCGGCAGCTAGCTAGGGCACCGTGAGGCGAAGAAGGAGAGGGGGAGAGGACGGAGTGGAGCTCACCGAGCGGTCAAGAAAGACCCGTGGTGGCTTAGGAGGAGCAGAGCTCGTCGGGGAGGAAGGGGATCGCCGGCGGCCGTCGAGGAAGCAGACGACTCGATCCGTGGCCTGCGGTGCTCCTCGATCTTGATGGCGAGGCGTAGCCGAAGTAGAGGTCGTCGGCGCATCTCGTGGACGTGCTAGCGAGGCGCGGGGTGGCCGGTGGCCGCGGTTATGGCGCAGCCATGGCGACGGCAGCGCTCGGTTACGGAGGGGAACGAAGGGGAGCGCGGTGGATCTGAGGGGGAAGGCGCAAGGACCGAGGGGAGAGTGGGGGCGAGTGGGAGGAGAGACCGAGGGGGCGCGGCATCGGCGTCCTTATCCCCTCGCCTCGTCGCCGGCGAGGTGAGTTCGGCTGGGACGTGCCCTGTTCCGACCCGGGTCGGGGGAACAGGGGAAGGGGACGCGGTGCGGGAGCTGGGCCGGCTGGGCCGGCCAGGCTGACTGTGGGCCAGGGGGTTGGGCGGTGGCCGTGCGGGTGGGTTGGGCTGCCTGGTCCAGGGGGCTTCCCCCCCCCCCTTTTTCTTTTTTTCTTTTTTTTGTAATCTCTTTCTTTTATTTATTTTCCCTTTGTGTTTTATTTAGTTTTAGGGTATTTAGGCATTTTATAAAATGGTGTTTGCTTCACCATAATTACCAGTGCAATATTTGGCAACCCCCGAACATTTTCTCCTTGCCTTTTGAAAACTTAGGGTGTTTGTCACTAATTCATATTTTGAATTTGCAATGATTTTGAACTACCACTTGATTAGCAACAGTAACACGGATGACATGGCATCACTAGAAGAGTTTTACTGTAGCCTAATTATCCGGGCGTTACATGTTTTTCTGTGTTCAAAATGCACCATTCAAAGCCACATCATCAATTTACAACCCTTTCTGACTTCATTTGTTATTTTTCATCCATTTACTGATTATTTTGAGCTATAAGACCATGAAATTGAAAAGCATTTGAAATGAACTCCGAAAAGGTTCCAAGTTGGCATGGTATCATCATTTCACCCACATAGCAGGTGCAAGAAATTACAGAGGCTTACGGCAAAAAATGGACGCACTTCGTGTACAAAACGGACAATCTCTTTCGAAGTATCAGGGTTTCATACGGAAACTCGTCTGTTACAAAGGATTTCAATTTTTGAACTTATTTGAACTCCACTGTTTTTCTATGTTCAAAATGCACCATTCAAAGCCACATCATCAATTTACAACCCTTTCTGACTTCATTTGTTATTTTTCATGCATTTACTGATTATTTTGAGCTATATGACCATGAAATTGAAAAGCATTTGAAATGAACTCTGAAAAGTTTCCAAGTTGGCATGGTATCATCATTTCACCCACATAGCATGTGCGAGAAAGTAGAGAGGGTTACAGCAAAAACTGGATACACTTCGTGTACAAAACGGACAATCTCTTTCGAAGTATCAGGGTTTCATACGGAAACTCGTCCGTTACAAAGGGATTTCATTTTTTGGAACTTATTTGAACTCCCTTGTTTTTCTGTGTTCAAAATGGACCATTCAATGCCACATCATCAATTTACAACCCTTTCTGACTCCATTTGTTATTTTTCATGCATTTACTGATTATTTTGAGCTATAAGACCATGAAATTGAAAAGCATTTGAAATGAACTCTGAAAAGGTTCCAAGTTGGCATGGTATCATCATTTCACCCACATAGCAGGTGCAAGAAATTACAGAGGCTTACGGCAAAAAATGGACGCACTTCGTGTACAAAACGGACAATCTCTTTCGAAGTATCAGGGTTTCATACGGAAACTCGTCTGTTACAAAGGATTTCAATTTTTTGAACTTATTTGAACTCCACTGTTTTTCTATGTTCAAAATGCACCATTCAAAGCCACATCATCAATTTACAACCCTTTCTGACTTCATTTGTTATTTTTCATGCATTTACTGATTATTTTGAGCTATATGACCATGAAATTGAAAAGCATTTGAAATGAACTCTGAAAAGGTTCCAAGTTGGCATGGTATCATCATTTCACCCACATAGCATGTGCGAGAAAGTAGATAGGGTTACGGCAAAAACTGGATACATTTCGTGTACAAAACGGACAATCTCTTTCGAAGTATCAGGGTTTCATAAAGAAACTCGTCTGTTACAATGGGATTTCATTTTTTTGAACTTATTTGAACTCCATTGTTTTTCTGTGTTCAAAATGCACCATCCAAAGCCACATCATCAATTTACAACCCTTTCTGACTACATTTGTTACTTTTCATGCATTTACTGATTATTTTGAGCTATAAGACCATGAAGTTGAAAAGCATTTGAAATGAACTCTGAAAAGGTTCCAAGTTGGCATGGTATCATCATTTCACCCACATAGCATGTGCGAGAAAGTAGAGAAACTGGATACACTTCGTGTACAAAACGGACAATCTCTTTCAAAGTATCAGGGTTTCATATGGAAACTCATCTGTTACAAAGGGATTTCAATTTTTTTGAACTTATTTGAACTCCATTGTTTTTCTGTCTTCAAAATGCACCATTCAAAGGCACATCATCAGTTTACAACCCTTTCTGACTTCATTTGTTATTTTTCATGCATTTACTGATTATTTTGAGCTATAAGACCATGAAATTGAAAAGCATTTGAAATGAAGTCTGAAAAGGTTCCAAGTTGGCATGGTATCAACATTTCACCCACATAGCATGTGCGAGAAAGTAGAGAGGGTTACGGCAAAAATTGGATACACTTCGCGTACAAAACGGACAATCTATTTCGAAGTATCAGGGTTTCATACGGAAACTCGTCTGTTACAAAGGGATTTCAATTTTTTTGAACTTATTTGAACTCCATTGTTTTTCTGTGTTCAAAATGCACCATTCAAAGCCACATCATCAATTTACAACCCTTTCTGACTTCATTTGTTATTTTTCATCCATTTACTGATTATTTTGAGCTATAAGACCATGAAATTAAAAAGCATTTGAAATGAACTCTGAAAAGGTTCCAAGTCGGCATGGTATCATCATTTCACCCACATAGCAGGTGCAAGAAATTACAGAGGCTTACGGCAAAAAATGGACGCACTTCGTGTACAAAACGGACAATCTCTTTCGAAGTATCAGGGTTTCATACGGAAACTCGTCTGTTACAAAGGGATTTCAATTTTTTGAACTTATTTGAACTCCACTGTTTTTCTATGTTCAAAATGCACCATTCAAAGCCACATCATCAATTTACAACCCTTTCTGACTTCATTTGTTATTTTTCATGCATTTACTGATTATTTTGAGCTATAAGACCATGAAATTGAAAATCATTTGAAATGAACTCTGAAAAGTCTCCAAGTTGGCATGGTATCATCATTTCACCCACATAGCATGTGCGAGAAGGTAGAGAGGGTTACGGCAAAAACTGGATACACTTCGTGTACAAAACGGACAATCTCTTTCGAAGTATCAGGGTTTCATACGGAAACTCGTCCGTTACAAAGGGATTTCATTTTTTGGAACTTATTTGAACTCCCTTGTTTTTCTGTGTTCAAAATGGACCATTCAATGCCACATCATCAATTTACAACCCTTTCTGACTTCATTTGTTATTTTTCATGCATTTACTTATTATTTTGAGCTATAAGACAATGAAATTGAAAAGCATTTGAAATGAACTCTGAAAAGGTTCCAAGTTGGCATGGTATCATCATTTCACCCACATAGCATGTGCGAGAAAGTAGAGAAACTGGATACACTTCGTGTACAAAACGGACAATCTCTTTCGAAGTATCAGGGTTTCATACGGAAACTCGTCTGTTACAAAGGGATTTCAATTTTTTTGAACTTATTTGAACTCCGATGTTTTTCTGTGTTCAAAATGCACCATTCAAAGCCACATCATCAATTTACAACCCTTTCTGACTTCATTTGTTATTTTTCATCCATTTACTAATTATTTTGAGCTATAAGACCATGAAATTGAAAAGCATTTGAAATGAACTCTGAAAAGGTTCCAAGTTGGCATGGTATCATCATTTCACCCACATAGCATGTGCAAGAAAGTACAGAGGCTTACGGCAAAAACTGGACGCACTTCGTGTACAAAACGGACAATCTCTTTCGAAGTATCAGGGTTTCATACGGAAACTCGTCTGTTACAAAGGGATTTC
>NC_041391.1:254678466-254682897 GCF_002162155.2 Triticum dicoccoides
CAGGGTTTCATACGGAAACTCGTGTGTTACAAAGGGATTTCAATTTTTTTGAACTTATTTGAACTCCATTGTTTTTCTATGTTCAAAATGCACCATTCAAAGCCACATCATCAATTTACAACCCTTTCTGACTGCATTTGTTATTTTTCATGCATTTACTGATTATTTTGAGCTATAAGATGATGAAATTGAAAAGCATTTGAAATGAACTCTGAAAAGGTTCCAAGTTTGCATGGCATCATCATTTCACTCACATAGCATGTGCGAGAAAGTAGAGAGGGTTACGGCAAAAACTGGATGCACATCGTGTATAAAACGGACAATCTCTTTCGAAGAATCAGGGTTTCATACGGAAACTCGTCTATTACAAAGGGATTTCAATTTTTTTGAACTTATTTGAACTCCATTGTTTTTTTATGTTCAAAATGCACCATTTAAAGCCACATCATCAATTTACAACCCTTTCTGACTTCATTTGTTATTTTTCATGCATTTACTGATTATTTTGAGCTATAAGACCATGAAATTGAAAAGCATTTGAAATGAACTCTGAAAAGGTTCCAAGTTGGCATGGTATCATCATTTCACCCACGTAGCATGTGCAAGAAAGTACAGAGGCTTACGGCAAAAACTGGATGCACTTCGTGTACAAAACAGACAATCTCTTTCGAAGTATCAGGGTTTCATACGGAAACTCGTCTGTTACAAAGGGATTTCATTTTTTTGAAATTATTTGAACTCCATTGTTTTTCTGTGTTCCAAATGCACCATTCAAAGCCACATCATCAATTTACAATCCTTTCTGACTCCATTTGTTATTTTTCATGCATTTACTGATTATTTTGAGCTATAAGACCATGAAATTGAAAAACATTTGAAATGAACTCTGAAAAGGTTCCAAGTTGGCATGGTATCATCTTTTAACCCACATAGCATGTGCGAGAAAGTAGAGAGGGTTACAGCGAAAACTAGATACACTTCGTGTACAAAACGGACAATCTCTTTCGAAGTATCAGGGTTTCATACGGAAACTTGTCTGTTACAAAGAGATTTCATTTTTTTGAACTTATTTGAACTCCCTTGTTTTTCTATGTTCAAAATGCACAATTCAAAGCCACATCGTCCATTTACAACCCTTTCTTACTTCATTTGTTATTTTTCATGCATTTACTTATTATTTTGAGCTATAAGACCATGAAGTTGAAAAGCATTTGAAATGAACTTTGAAAAGGTTCCAAGTTGGCATGGTATCATCATTTCACCCACATAGCATGCGCCAGAAAGTAGATAGGGTTACGGCAAAAACTTGATACACTTCGTGAACAAAACGGACAATCTCTTTCGAAGTATCAGGGTTTCATACAGAAACTCGTCTGTTACAAAGGGATTTCATTTTTTTGAACTTATTTGAAATCCATTGTTTTTCTGTGTTCATAATGCACCATTCAAAGCCAAATCATCAATTTACGACCCTTTCTGACTACATTTGTTATTTCTCATGCATTTACTGATTATTTTGATCTATAAGACCATGAAGTTGAAAAGCATCTGAAATGAACTCTGAAAAGGTTCCAAGTTGGCATGGTATCATCATTTCACCCACATAGCATGTGCGAGAAAGTAGAGAAACTGGATACACTTCGTGTACAAAACGGACAACCTCTTTCGAAATATCATGGTTTCTTACGAAAACTCGTGTGTTACAAAGGGATTTCATTTTTTTTGAACTTATTTGAACTCCCTTGTTTTTCTGTGCTCAAAATGCACCATTGAAGCCACATCATCAATTTACAACCCTTTCTGACTTCATTTGTTATTTTTCATGCATTTACTGATTATTTTGAGCTATAAGACCATGAAATTGGAAAGCATTTGATATGAACTCTGAAAAGGTTCCAAGTTTGCATGGTATCATCATTTCACTCACATAGCATGTGCGAGAAAGTAGAGAGGGTTACGGCAAAAACTGGACGCACTTCGTGTACAAAACGGACAATCTCTTTCGAAATATCAGGGTTTCATACGGAAACTCGTGTTTACAAAGGGATTTCAATTTTTTTGAACTTATTTGAACTCCATTGTTTTTCTGTGTTCAAAATGCACCATTCAAAGCCACATCATCAATTTACCACCGTTTCTGACTTCATTTGTTATTTTTCATGCATTTACTTATTATTTTGAGCTAGAAGACCATGAAATTGAAAAGCATTTGAAATGAACTCTGAAAAGGTTCCAAGTTGGCATGGTATCATCATTTCACCCACATAGCATGTGCGAGAAAGTAGATAGGGTTACGGCAAAAACTGGATACACTTCGTGTACAAAACGGACAATCTCTTTCGATGTATCAGGGTTTCATACAGAAACTCGTCTGTTACAAAGGGATTTCATTTTTTTGAACTTATTTGAACTCCATTGTTTTTCTGTGTTCAAAATGCACCATTCAAAGCCACATCATCAATTTACAACCCTTTCTGACTACATTTGTTATTTTTCTTGCATTTACCGATTATTTTGAGCTATAAGACCATGAAGTTGAAAAGCATTTGAAATGAACACTGAAAAGGTTCCAAGTTTGCATCGCATCATCATTTCACCCACATAGCATGTGCGAGAAAGTAGAGAAACTGGATACACTTCGTGTACAAAACGGACAATCTCTTTCGAAGTATCAGGGTTTCATATGGAAACTCATCTGTTATAAAGGGATTTCAATTTTTTTGAACTTATTTGAACTCCATTGTTTTTTCTGTCTTCAAAATGCTCCATTCAAAGCCACATCATCAATTTACAACCCTTTCTGACTTCATTTGTTATTTTTCATGCATTTACTGATTATTTTGAGCTATAAGACCATGAAATTGAAAAGCATTTGAAATGAACTCTAAAAAGGTTCCAAGTTGGCATGGTATCATCATTTCATCCACATAGCATGTGCGAGAAAGTAGAGAGGGTTACGGCAAAAACTGGATACACTTCGTGTACAAAACGGACAATCTCTTTCAAAGTATCAGGGTTTCATACGGAAACTCGTCTGTTACAAAGGGATTTCAATTTTTCTGAACTTATTTGAACTCCATTGTTTTTCTGTGTTCAAAATGCACCATTCAAAGCCACATCATCAATTTACAACCCTTTCTGACTTCATTTGTTATTTTTCATCCATTTACTGATTATTTTGAGCTATAAGACCATGAAATTGAAAAGCATTTGAAATGAACTCTGAAAAGGTTCCAAGTTGGCATGGTATCATCATTTCACCCACATAGCATGTGCAAGAAAGTACAGAGGCTTACGGCAAAAAATGGACGCACTTCGTGTACAAAACGGACAATCTCTTTCGAAGTATCAGGGTTTCATACGGAAACTCGTCTATTACAAAGGGATTTTAATTTTTTGAACTTATTTGAACTCCATTGTTTTTCTAGGTTCAAAATGCACCATTCAAACCCATCAATTTACAACCCTTTCTGACTTCATTTGTTATTTTTCATGCATTTACTGATTATTTTGAGCTATAAGACCATGAAATTGAAAAGCATTTGAAATGAACTCTGAAAAGGTTCCAAGTTGGCATGGTATCATCATTTCACCCACATAGCATGTGCAAGAAAGTAGATAGGGTTACGGCAAAAACTGGATACACTTCGTGTACAAAACGGACAATCTCTTTCGAAGTATCAGGGTTTCATACGGAAACTCGTGTGTTACAAAGGGATTTCAATTTTTTTGAACTTATTTGAACTCCATTGTTTTTATATGTTCAAAATGCACCATTCAAAGCCACATCATCGATTTACAACCCTTTCTGACTGCATTTGTTATTTTTCATGCATTTACTGATTATTTTGAGCTATAAGACCATGAAATTGAAAAGCATTCGAAATGAACTCTGAAAAGGTTCCAAGTTTGCATGGCATCATCATTTCACTCACATAGCATGTGCGAGAAAGTAGAGAGGGTTACGGCAAAAACTGGACGCACTTCGTGTATGAAACGGACAATCTCTTTCGAAGAATCAGGGTTTCATACGGAAACTCGTCTATTACAAAGGGATTTCAATTATTTTGAACTTATTTAAACTCCATTGTTTTTCTATGTTCAAAATGCACAATTTAAAGCCACATCATCAATTTACAACCCTTTCTGACTTCATTTGTTATTTTTCATGCATTTACTGATTATTTTGAGCTATAAGACCATGAAATTGAAAAGCATTTGAAATGAACTCTGAAAAGGTTCCAAGTTGGCATGGTATCATCATTTCACCCACATAGCATGTGCGAGAAAGTAGATAGGGTTACGGCAAAAACTGGATACACGTCGTGTACAAAACGGACAATCTCTTTCGAAGTATCAGGGTTTCATACAGAAACTC
Source organism: Triticum dicoccoides (assembly GCF_002162155.2). Taxonomy (NCBI): domain Eukaryota; kingdom Viridiplantae; phylum Streptophyta; class Magnoliopsida; order Poales; family Poaceae; genus Triticum; species Triticum dicoccoides. The sequence continues at coordinate 254,682,845 of NC_041391.1, forward strand.
ATCTGTTACAAAGGGATTTCATTTTTTTGCACTTATTTGAACTCCATTTTTTT
>NC_041391.1:254684853-254687317 GCF_002162155.2 Triticum dicoccoides
CAAAAACTGGATGCACTTCGTGTACAAAACAGACAATCTCTTTCGAAGTATCAGGGTTTCATACGGAAACTCGTCTGTTACAAAGGGATTTCATTTTTTTGAAATTATTTGAACTCCATTGTTTTTCTGTGTTCCAAATGCACCATTCAAAGCCACATCATCAATTTACAATCCTTTCTGACTCCATTTGTTATTTTTCATGCATTTACTGATTATTTTGAGCTATAAGACCATGAAATTGAAAAACATTTGAAATGAACTCTGAAAAGGTTCCAAGTTGGCATGGTATCATCATTTAACCCACATAGCATGTGCGAGAAAGTAGAGAGGGTTACAGCGAAAACTAGATACACTTCGTGTACAAAACGGACAATCTCTTTCGAAGTATCAGGGTTTCATACGGAAACTTGTCTGTTACAAAGAGATTTCATTTTTTTGAACTTATTTGAACTCCCTTGTTTTTCTATGTTCAAAATGCACAATTCAAAGCCACATCGTCCATTTACAACCCTTTCTTACTTCATTTGTTATTTTTCATGCATTTACTTATTATTTTGAGCTATAAGACCATGAAGTTGAAAAGCATTTGAAATGAACTTTGAAAAGGTTCCAAGTTGGCATGGTATCATCATTTCACCCACATAGCATGTGCGAGAAAGTAGATAGGGTTACGGCAAAAACTGGATACACTTCGTGTACAAAACGGACAATCTCTTTCGAAGTATCAGGGTTTCATACAAAAACTCGTCTATTACAAAGGGATTTCATTTTTTTGAACTTATTTGAACTCCATTGTTTTTCTGTGTTCAAAATGCACCATTCAAAGCCACATCATCAATTTACAACCCTTTCTGACTACATTTGTTATTTTTCATGCATTTACTGATTATTTTGTGCTATAAGACCATGAAGTTGAAAAGCATTTGAAATGAACTTTGAAAAGGTTCCAAGTTGGCATGGTATCATCAGTTCACCCACATAGCATGTGCGAGAAAGTAGAGAAACTGGATACACTTCCTGTACAAAACAGACAATCTCCTTCGAAGTATCAGGGTTTCATATGGAAACTCATCTGTTACAAAGGGATTTCAATATTTTTGAACTTATTTGAACTCCATTGTTTTTCTGTGTTCAAAATGCACCATTCAAAGACACATCGTCAATTTACAACCCTTTCTGACTTCATTTGTTATTTTTCATGCATTTACTGGTTATTTTGAGCTATAAGACCATGAAATTAAAAAGCATTTGAAATGAACTCTGAAAAGGTTCCAAGTTGGCATGGTATCATCATTTCACCCACATAGCATGTGCAAGAAAGTACAGAGGCTTACGGCAAAAACTGGATGCACTTCGTGTACAAAACAGACAATCTCTTTCGAAGTATCAGGGTTTCATACGGAAACTCATCTGTTACAAAGGGATTTCATTTTTTGAACTTATTTGAACTCCATTGTTTTTCTGTGTTCCAAATGCACCATTCAAAGCCACATCATCAATTTACAACCCTTTCTGACTTCATTTGTTATTTTTCATGCATTTACTGATTATTTTGAGCTATAAGACCATGAAATTGAAAAGCATTTGAAATGAACTCTGAAAAGGTTCCAAGTTGGCATGGTATCATCATTTCACCCACAGAGCATGTGCGAGAAAGTAGAGAGGGTTACGGCAAAAACTGGATATACTTCGTGTACAAAACGGAAAATCTATTTCGAAGTATCAGGGTTTCACGGAAACTTGTCTATTACAAAGGGATTTCATTTTTTTGAACTTATTTGAACTCCCTTGTTTTTCTATGTTCAAAATGCACAATTCAAAGCCACATCGTCAATTTACAACCCTTTCTGACTTCATTTGTTATTTTTCATGCATTTACTTATTATTTTGAGCTAGACGACCATGAAATTGAAAAGCATTTGAAATGAACTCTGAAAAGGTTCCAAGTTGGCATGGTATCATCATTTCACCCACATAGCATGTGCGAGAAAGTAGATAGGGTTTCGGCAAAAACTGGATACACTTCGTGTACAAAACGGACAATCTCTTTTGAAGTATCAGGGTTTCATACAGAAACTCGTCTCTTACAAAGGGATTTCATTTTTTTTGAATTTATTTGAACTCCATTGTTTTTTTGTGTTCAAAATGCACCATTCAAAGCCACATCATCAATTTACAACCCTTTCTGACTACATTTGTTATTTTTCATGCATTTACTGATTATTTTGAGCTGTAAGACCATGAAGTTGAAAAGCATTTGAAATGAACTCTGAAAAGGTTCCAAGTTGGCATGGTATCATCATTTCACCCACATAGCATGTGCGAGAAAGTAGAGAAACTGGATACACTTCGTGTACAAAATGGACAATCTCTTTCGAAGTATCAGGGTTTCATATGGAAACTCATCTGTTACAAAGGGAATTCAATTTTTTTGAACTTATTTGAACTCCATTGTTTTTCTGTG
>NC_041391.1:254687369-254687668 GCF_002162155.2 Triticum dicoccoides
GAGAAACTGGATACACTTCGTGTACAAAACGGACAATCTCTTTCGAAGTATCAGGGTTTCACATGGAAACTCATCTGTTACAAAGGGATTTCAATTTTTTTGAACTTATTTGAACTCCATTGTTTTTCTGTGTTCAAAATGCACCATTCAAAGCCACATCATCAGTTTACAACCCTTTCTGGCTACATTTGTTATTTTTCATGCATTTACTGATTATTTTGAGCTATAGGACCATGAAGTTGAAAAGCATTTGAAATGAACTCTGAAAAGATTCCAAGTTGGCATGGTATCATCATTTC
>NC_041391.1:254687749-254690356 GCF_002162155.2 Triticum dicoccoides
GCGAGAAAGTAGAGAAACTGGATACACTTCCTGTACAAAATAGACAATCTCTTTCGAAGTATCAGGGTTTCATATGGAAACTCATCTGTTATAAAGGGATTTCAATTTTTTTGAACTTATTTGAACTCCACTGTTTTTCTATGTTCAAAATGCACCATTCAAAGCCACATCATCAATTTACAACCCTTTTTGACTTCATTTGTTATTTTTCATGCATTTACTGATTATTTTGAGCTATAAGACCATGAAATTGAAAAGCATTCGAAATGAACTATGAAAAGGTTCCAAGTTGGCATGGTATCATCATTTCACCCACATAGCATGTGCAAGAAAGTACAGAGGCTTACGGCAAAAACTGGACGCACTTCGTGTACAAAACAGACAATCTCTTTCGAAGTATCAGGGTTCCATACGGAAACTCGTCTGTTACAAAGGGATTTCATTTTTTTGAACTTATTTGAACTCCATTGTTTTTCTGTGTTCCAAATGCACCATTCAAAGCCACATCATCAATTTACAACCCCTTCTGACTTCATTTGTTATTTTTCATGCATTTACTGATTATTTTGAGCTATAAGACCATGAAATTGAAAAGCATTTGAAATGAACTCTGAAAAGGTTCCAAGTTGGCATGGTATCATCATTTCACCCACATAGCATGTGCGAGAAAGTAGAGAGGGTTACGGCAAAAACTGGATGCACTTCATGTACAAAACGGACAATCTCTTTCGAAGTATCAGGGTTTCATACGGAAACTTGTCTATTACAAAGGGATTTCATTTTTTTGAACTTATTTGAACTCCCTTGTTTTCTATGTTCAAAATGCACAATTCAAAGCCACATCGTCAATTTACAACCCTTTCTAGCTTCATTTGTTATTTTTCATGCATTTACTTATTATTTTGAGCTAGAAGACCATGAAATTGAAAAGCATTTGAAATGAACTCTGAAAAGGTTCCAAGTTGGCATGGTATCATCATTTCAGCCACATAGCATGTGCGAGAAAGTAGATAGGGTTACGGCAAAAACTGGATACACTGCGTGTACAAAACGGACAATCTCTTTCGAAGTATCAGGGTTTCATACAGAAACTCGTCTGTTACAAAGGGATTTCATTTTTTTGAACTTATTTGAACTCCATTGTTTTTCTGTGTTCAAAATGCATCATTCAAAGACACATCATCAATTTACAACCCTTTCTGACTGCATTTGTTACTTTTCATGCATTTACTGATTATTTTGAGCTATAAGACCATGAAGTTGAAAAGCATTTGAAATGAACTCTGAAATGGTTCCAAGTTGGCATGGTATCATCATTTCACCCACATAGCATGTGCGAGAAAGTAGAGAAACTGGATACACTTCGTGTACAAAACGGACAATCTCTTTCGAAGTATCAGGGTTTCATACGGAAACTCGTGTGTTACAAAGGGATTTCAATTTTTTTGAACTTATTTGAACTCCATTGTTTTTCTGTGTTCAAAATGCACCATTCAAAGCCACATCATCAATTTACAACCCTTTCTGACTTCATTTCTTATTTTTCATCCATTTACTTATTATTTTGAGCTATAAGACCATGAAATTGAAAAGCATTTGAAATGAACTCTGAAAAGGTTCCAAGTTGGCATGGTATCATCATTTCACCCACATAGCATGTGCAAGAAAGTACAGAGGCTTACGGCAAAAACTGGACGCACTTCGTGTACAAAATGGACAATCTCTTTCGATGTATCAGGGTTTCATACGGAAACTCGTCTGTTACAAAGGGATTTCAATTTTTTGAACTTATTTGAACTCCATTGTTTTTCTATGTTCAAAATGCACCATTCAAAGCCACATAATCAATTTACAACCCTTTCTGACTTCATTTGTTATTTTTCATGCATTTACTGTTTATTTTGAGCTATAAGACCATGAAGTTGAAAAGCATTTGAAATGAACTCTGAAAAGGTTCCAAGTTGGCATGGTATCATCATTTCACCGACATAGCATGTGCGAGAAAGTAGAGAGGGTTACGGCAAAAACTGGATCCACTTCGTGTACAAAACGGACAATCTCTTTCGAAGTATCAGGGTTTCATACGGAAACTCGTCCGTTACAAAGGGATTTCATTTTTTTGAACTTATTTGAACTCCCTTGTTTTCTTTGTTCAAAATGCACCATTCAACGCCACATCATCAATTTACAACCCTTTGTGACTTCATTTGTTATTTTTCATGCATTTACTTATTATTTTGAGCTATAAGACCATGAAACTGAAAAGCATTTGAAATGAACTCTGAAAATGTTCCAAGTTGGCATGGTATCATCATTTCACCCACATAGCATGTGCGAGAAAGTAGATAGGGTTATGGCAAAAACTGGATACACTTCTTGTACAAAACGGACAATCTCTTTCGAAGTATCAGGGTTTCATACAGAAACTCGTCTGTTACAAAGGGATTTCATTTTTTGAACTTATTTGAACTCCATTGTTTTTCTGTGTTCAAAATGCACCATTCAAAGACACATCATCAATTTACGACCCTTTCTGACTACATTTGTTATTTTTCATGCATTTACTGATTATTTTGAGCTATAAGACCATGAAGTTGAAAAGCATCT
>NC_041391.1:254690899-254692578 GCF_002162155.2 Triticum dicoccoides
CTGGATACACTTCGTGTATAAAACGGACAATCTCTTTCGAAGTATCAGGGTTTCATATGGAAACACATCTGTTACAAAGGGATTTCAATTTTTTTGAACTTATTTGAACTCCATTGTTTTTCTGTGTTCAAAATGCACCATTCAAAGCCACATCATCAGTTTACAACCCTTTCTGGCTACATTTGTTATTTTTCATGCATTTACTAATTATTTTGAGCTATAAGACCATGAAGTTAAAAAGCATTTGAAATGAACTCTGAAAAGATTCCAAGTTGGCATGGTATCATCATTTCACCCACATAGCATGTGCGAGAAAGTTGAGAAACTGGATACACTTCCTGTACAAAACAGATAATCTCTTTTGAAGTATCAGGGTTTCATATGGAAACTCATCTGTTACAAAGGGATTTCAATTTTTTTGAACTTATTTGAACTCCATTGTTTTTCTGTGTTCAAAATGCACCATTCAAAGCCACATCATCAATTTACAACCCTTTCTGACTTCATTTGTTATTTTTCATGCATTTACTGATTATTTTGAGCTATAAGACCATGAAATTCAAAAGCATTTGAAATGAACTCTGAAAAGGTTCCAAGTTGGCATGGTATCATCATTTCACCCACATAGCATGTGCAAGAAAGTACAGAGGCTTACGGCAAAAACTGGATGCACTTCATGTACAAAACAGACAATCTCTTTCGAAGTATCAGGGTTCCATACGGAAACTCGTCTGTTACAAAGGGATTTCATTTTTTTGAACTTATTTGAACTCCATTGTTTTTCTGTGTTCAAATGCACCATTCAAAGCCACATCATCAATTTACAACCCTTTCTGACTTCATTTGTTATTTTTCATGCATTTACTGATTATTTTGAGCTATAAGACCATGAAATTGAAAAGCACTTGAAATGAACTCTGAAAAGGTTCCAAGTTGGCATGGTATCATCATTTCGCCCACATAGCATGTGCGAGAAAGTAGAGAGGGTTACGACAAAAACTAGATACACTTCATGTACAAAACGGACAATCTCTTTCGAAGTATCAGGGTTTCATACGGAAACTTGTCTATTACAAAGGGATTTCATTTTTTGAACTTATTCGAACTCCCTTGTTTTCTATGTTCAAAATGCACAATTCAAAGCCACGTCGTCAATTTACAACCCTTTTTGACTTCATTTGTTATTTTTCATGCATTTACTTATTATTTTGAGCTAGAAGACCATGAAATTGAAAAGCATTTGAAATGAACTCTGAAAAGGTTCCAAGTTGGCATGGTATCATCATTTCACCCCACATAGCATGTGCGAGAAAGTAGATAGGGTTACGGCAAAAACTGGATACACTTCATGTACAAAACGGACAATCTCTTTCGAAGTATCAAGGTTTCATACAGAAACTCGTCTGTTACAAAGGGATTTCATTTTTTTTGAACTTATTTGAAATCCATTGTTTTTCTGTGTTCAAAATGCATCATTCAAAGCCACATCATCAATTTACAACCCTTTCTGACTACATTTGTTACTTTTCATGCATTTACTGATTATTTTGAGCTATAAGACCATGAAGTTGAAAAGCATTTGAAATGAACTCTGAAAAGGTTACAAGTTGGCATGGTATCATCACCCACATAGCATGTGCGAGAAAGTAGAGAAACTGGATACACTTCGTGTACAAAAC
>NC_041391.1:254692588-254694112 GCF_002162155.2 Triticum dicoccoides
TTCATATGGAAACTTGTCTGTCACAAAGGGGTTTCAATTTTTTTGAACTTATTTGAACTCCATTGTTTTTCTGTGTTCAAAATGCACCATTCAAAGCCACATCATCAATTTACAACCCTTTCTGACTTCATTTCTTATTTTTCATCCATTTACTTATTATTTTGAGCTATAAGACCATGAAATTGAAAAGCATTTGAAATGAACTCTGAAAAGGTTCCAAGTTGGCATGGTATCATCATTTCACCCACATAGCATGTGCAAGAAAGTACAGAGGCTTACGGCAAAAACTGGATGAACTTCGTGTACAAAACGAACAATCTCTTTCGAAGTATCACGGTTTCATACGGAAACTCGTCTGTTACAAAGGGATTTCAATTTTTTGAACTTATTTGAACTCCATTGTTTTTCTATGTTCAGAATGCACCATTCAAAGCCACATAATCAATTTACAACCCTTTCTGACTTCATTTGTTATTTTTCATGCATTTACTGTTTATTTTGAGCTATAAGACCATGAAATTGAAAAGCATTTGAAATGAACTCTGAAAAGGTTCCAAGTTGTCTTGGTATCATCATTTCACCCACATAGCATGTGCGAGAAAGTAGAGAGGGTTACGGCAAAAACTGGATACAATTCGTGTACAAAACGGACAATCTCTTTCGAAGTATCAGGGTTTCATACGGAAACTCGTCCGTTACAAAGGGATTTCATTTTTTTGAACTTATTTGAACTCCCTTGTTTTCTTTGTTCAAAATGCACCATTCAACGCCACATCATAAATTTACAACCCTTTCTGACTTCATTTGTTATTTTTCATGCATTTACTTATTATTTTGAGCTATAAGACCATGAAATTGAAAAGCATTTGAAATGAACTCTGAAAATGTTCCAAGTTGGCATGGTATCATCATTTCACCCACATAGCATGTGCGAGAAAGTAGATAGGGTTACGGCAAAAACTGGATACACTTCGTGTACAAAATGGGCAATCTCTTTCGAAGTATCAGGGTTTCATACAGAAACTCGTCTGTTACAAAGGGATTTCATTTTTTTGAACTTATTTGAACTCCATTGTTTTTCTGTGTTCAAAATGCACCATTCAAAGCCACATCATCAATTTACAACCCTTTCTGACTACATTTGTTATTTTTCATGCATTTACTGATTAATTTGAGCTATAAGACCATGAAGTTGAAAAGCATTTGAAATGAACTCTGAAAAGGTTCCAAGTTGGCATGGTATCATCATTTCACCCACATAGCATGTGCGAGAAAGTAGAGAAACTGGATACACTTCGTGTACAAAACGGACAATCTCTTTCGAAGTATCAGGGTTTCACATGGAAACTCATCTGTTACAAAGGGATTTCAATTTTTTTGAACTTATTTGAACTCCATTGTTTTTCTGTGTTCAAAATGCACCATTCAAAGCCACATCATCAATTTACAACCCTTTCTGACTTCATTTGTTATTTTTCATGCATTTACTGATTATTTTGAGCTATAAGACCATGAAATTGAAAA
>NC_041391.1:254694572-254695495 GCF_002162155.2 Triticum dicoccoides
TTTGAACTCCATTGTTTTTATGTCTTCAAAATGCACCATTCAAAGCCACATCATCAGTTTACAACCCTTTCTGACTACATTTGTTATTTTTCATGCATTTACTGATTATTTTGAGCTATAAGACCATGAAATTGAAAAGCATTTGAAATGAACTCTGAAAACGTTCCAAGTTGGCATGGTATCATCATTTCACCCACATAGCATGTGCGAGAAAGTAGAGAAACTGGATACACTTCGTGTACAAAACGGACAATCTCTTTCGAAGTATCAGGGTTTCATACGGAAACTCGTCTGTTACAAAGGGATTACAATTTTTTGAACTTATTTGAACTCCGATGTTTTTCTGTGTTCAAAATGCACCATTCAAAGCCACATCATCAATTTACAACCCTTTCTGACTTCATTTGTTATTTTTCATCCATTTACTAATTATTTTGAGCTATAAGACCATGAAATTGAAAAGCATTTGAAATGAACTCTGAAAAGGTTCCAAGTTGGCATGGTATCATCATTTCACCCACATAGCATGTGCAAGAAAGTACAGAGGCTTACGGCAAAAACTGGACGCACTTCGTGTACAAAACGGACAATCTCTTTCGAAGTATCAGGGTTTCATACGGAAACTCGTCCGTTACAAAGGGATTTCATTTTTTGGAACTTATTTGAACTCCCTTGTTTTTCCGTGTTCAAAATGGACCATTCAATGCCACATCATCAATTTACAACCCTTTGTGACTTCATTTGTTATTTTTCATGCATTTACTGATTATTTTGAGCTATAAGACCATGAAATTGAAAAGCATTTGAAATGAACTCTGAAAAGGTTCCAAGTTGGCATGGTATCATCATTTCACCCACATAGCATGTGCGAGAAAGTAGAGAGGGTTACGGCAAAAACTGGATACACTTCGTGTACAAAACAG
>NC_041391.1:254695505-254696242 GCF_002162155.2 Triticum dicoccoides
AGAAAGTAGAGAAACTGGATACACTTCGTGTACAAAACGGACAATCTCTTTCGAAGTATCAGGGTTTCATACGGAAACTCGTCTGTTACAAAGGGATTTCAATTTTTTTGAACTTATTTGAACTCCGATGTTTTTCTGTGTTCAAAATGCACCATTCAAAGCCACATCATCAATTTACAACCCTTTCTGACTTCATTTGTTATTTTTCATCCATTTACTAATTATTTTGAGCTATAAGACCATGAAATTGAAAAGCATTTGAAATGAACTCTGAAAAGGTTCCAAGTTGGCATGGTATCATCATTTCACCCACATAGCATGTGCAAGAAAGTACAGAGGCTTACGGCAAAAACTGGACGCACTTCGTGTACAAAACGGACAATCTCTTTCGAAGTATCAGGGTTTCATACGGAAACTCGTCCGTTACAAAGGGATTTCATTTTTTGAACTTATTTGAACTCCCTTGTTTTTCCGTGTTCAAAATGGACCATTCAATGCCACATCATCAATTTACAACCCTTTCTGACTTCATTTGTTATTTTTCATGCATTTACTGATTATTTTGAGCTATAAGACCATGAAATTGAAAAGCATTTGAAATGAACTCTGAAAAGGTTCCAAGTTGGCATGGTATCATCATTTCACCCACATAGCATGTGCGAGAAAGTAGAGAGGGTTACGGCAAAAACTGGATACACTTCGTGTACAAAACGGACAATCTCTTTCGAAGTATCTGG
>NC_041391.1:254696252-254697062 GCF_002162155.2 Triticum dicoccoides
TGACTTCATTTGTTATTTTTCATGCATTTACTGATTATTTTGAGCTATAAGACCATGAAATTGAAAAGCATTTGAAATGAACTCTGAAAAGGTTCCAAGTTGGCATGGTATCATCATTTCACCCACATAGCATGTGCGAGAAAGTAGAGAGGGTTACGGCAAAAACTGGATACACTTCGTGTACAAAACAGACAATCTCTTTCGAAGTATCAGGGTTTCATACGGAAACTCGTCCATTACAAAGGGATTTAATTTTTTTGAACTTATTTGAACTCCCTTGTTTTTTTGTGTTCAAAATGCACCATTCAATGCCACATCATCAATTTACAACCCTTTCTGACTTCATTTGTTATTTTTCATGCATTTACTTATTATTTTGAGCTATAAGACCATGAAATTGAAAAGCATTTGAAATGAACTCTGAAAATGTTCCAAGTTGGCATGGTATCATCATTTCACCCATATAGCATGTGCGAGACAGTAGATAGGGTTATGGCAAAAACTGGATACACTTCGTGTACAAAACGGACAATCTCTTTCGAAGTATCAGGGTTTCATACAGAAACTCGTCTGTTACAAAGGGATTTCATTTTTTTAACTTATTTGAACTCCATTGTTTTTCTGTGTTCAAAATGCACCATTCAAAGACACATCATCAATTTACGACCCTTTCTGACTACATTTTTTATTTTTCATGCATTTACTGATTATTTTGAGCTATAAGACCATGAAGTTGAAAAGCATCTAAAATGAACTCTGAAAAGGTTCCAAGTTGGCATGGTATCATCATTTCACCCACATAGCATGTGC
>NC_041391.1:254701930-254703877 GCF_002162155.2 Triticum dicoccoides
TTCTGACTTCATTTCTTATTTTTCATCCATTTACTTATTATTTTGAGCTATAAGACCATGAAATTGAAAAGCATTTGAAATGAACTCTGAAAAGGTTCCAAGTTGGCATGGTATCATCATTTCACCCACATAGCATGTGCAAGAAAGTACAGAGGCTTACGGCAAAAACTGGACGCACTTCGTGTACAAAATGGACAATCTCTTTCGATGTATCAGGGTTTCATACGGAAACTCGTCTGTTACAAAGGGATTTCAATTTTTTGAACTTATTTGAACTCCATTGTTTTTCTATGTTCAAAATGCACCATTCAAAGCCACATAATCAATTTACAACCCTTTCTGACTTCATTTGTTATTTTTCATGCATTTACTGTTTATTTTGAGCTATAAGACCATGAAGTTGAAAAGCATTTGAAATGAACTCTGAAAAGGTTCCAAGTTGGCATGGTATCATCATTTCACCGACATAGCATGTGCGAGAAAGTAGAGAGGGTTACGGCAAAAACTGGATCCACTTCGTGTACAAAACGGACAATCTCTTTCGAAGTATCAGGGTTTCATACGGAAACTCGTCCGTTACAAAGGGATTTCATTTTTTTGAACTTATTTGAACTCCCTTGTTTTCTTTGTTCAAAATGCACCATTCAACGCCACATCATCAATTTACAACCCTTTGTGACTTCATTTGTTATTTTTCATGCATTTACTTATTATTTTGAGCTATAAGACCATGAAACTGAAAAGCATTTGAAATGAACTCTGAAAATGTTCCAAGTTGGCATGGTATCATCATTTCACCCACATAGCATGTGCGAGAAAGTAGATAGGGTTATGGCAAAAACTGGATACACTTCTTGTACAAAACGGACAATCTCTTTCGAAGTATCAGGGTTTCATACAGAAACTCGTCTGTTACAAAGGGATTTCATTTTTTGAACTTATTTGAACTCCATTGTTTTTCTGTGTTCAAAATGCACCATTCAAAGACACATCATCAATTTACGACCCTTTCTGACTACATTTGTTATTTTTCATGCATTTACTGATTATTTTGAGCTATAAGACCATGAAGTTGAAAAGCATCTAAAATGAACACTGAAAAGGTTCCAAGTTGGCATGGTATCATCATTTCACCCACATAGCATGTGCCAGAAAGTAGATAGGGTTACGACAAAAACTAGATATACTTTGTGAACAAAACGGACAATCTCTTTCGAAGTATCCGGGTTTCATACAGAAACTCGTCTGTTACAAAGGGATTTCATTTTTTTGAACTTATTTGAAATCCATTGTTTTTCTGTGTTCAAAATGCACCATTCAAAGCCACATCATCAATTTACGACCCTTTCTGACTACATTTGTTATTTCTCATGCATTTACTGATTATTTTGAGCTATAAGACCATGAAATTGCAAAGCATTTGATATGAACTCTGAAAAGGTTCCATGTTTGCATGGTATCATCATTTCACTCACATAGCATGTGCGAGAAAGTAGAGAGGGTTATGGCAAAAACTGGACGCACTTCGTGTACAAAACGGACAATCTCTTTCGAAGTACGAGGGTTTCATACGGAAACTCGTGTTTACAAAGGGATTTCAATTTTTTTGAACTTATTTGAACTCCATTGTTTTTCTGTGTTCAAAATGCACCATTCAAAGCCACATCATCAATTTACAACCCTTTCTGACTTCATTTGTTATTTTTCATGCATTTACCGATTATATTGAGCTATAAGACCATGAAGTTGAAAAGCATTTGAAATGAACTCTGAAAAGGTTCCAAGTTGGCATGGTATCATCATTTCACCCACATAGCATGTGCGAGAAAGTAGAGAAACTGGATACACTTCGTGTATAAAACGGACAATCTCTTTCGAAGTATCAGGGTTTCATATGGAAACACATCTGTTACAAAGGGATTTCAATTTTTTTGAACTTATTTGAAC
>NC_041391.1:254707687-254711271 GCF_002162155.2 Triticum dicoccoides
GTTTCATACGGAAACTTGTCTATTACAAAGGGATTTCATTTTTTGAACTTATTTGAACTCCCTTGTTTTCTATGTTCAAAATGCACAATTCAAAGCCACATCGTCAATTTACAACCCTTTCTGACTTCATTTGTTATTTTTCATGCATTTACTTATTATTTTGAGCTAGAAGACCATGAAATTGAAAAGCATTTGAAATGAACTCTGAAAAGGTTCCAAGTTGGCATGGTATCATCATTTCACCCACATAGCATGTGCGAGAAAGTAGATAGGGTTACGGCAAAAACTGGATACACTTCGTGTACAAAACGGACAATCTCTTTCGAAGTATCAGGGTTTCATATAGAAACTCGTCTGTTACAAAGGGATTTCATTTTTTGAACTTATTTGAACTCCATTGTTTTTCTGTGTTCAAAATGCATCATTCAAAGCCACATCATCAATTTACAACCCTTTCTGACTACATTTGTTACTTTTCATGCATTTACTGATTATTTTGAGCTATAAGACCATGAAGTTGAAAAGCATTTGAAATGAACTCTGAAAAGGTTGCAAGTTGGCATGGTATCATCATTTCACCCACATAGCATGTGCGAGAAAGTAGAGAAACTGGATACACTTCGTGTACAAAACGGACAATCTCTTTCGAAGTATCAGGGTTTCATATGGAAACTTGTCTGTCACAAAGGGATTTCAATTTTTTTGAACTTATTTGAACTCCATTGTTTTTCTGTGTTCAAAATGCACCATTCAAAGCCACATCATCAATTTACAACCCTTTCTGACTTCATTTCTTATTTTTCATCCATTTACTTATTACTTTGAGCTATAAGACCATGAAATTGAAAAGCATTTGAAATGAACTCTGAAAAGGTTCCAAGTTGGCATGGTATCATCATTTCACCCACATAGCATGTGCAAGAAAGTACAGAGGCTTAGAGCAAAAACTGGACGCACTTCGTGTACCAAACGGACAATCTCTTTCGAAGTATCAGGGTTTCATACGGAAACTCGTCTGTTACAAAGGGATTTCAATTTTTTGAACTTATTTGAACTCCATGGTTTTTCTATGTTCAAAATGCACCATTCAAAGCCACATAATCAATTTACAACCCTTTCTGACTTCATTTGTTATTTTTCATGCATTTACTGTTTATTTTGAGCTATAAGACCATGAAATTGAAAAGCATTTGAAATGAACTCTGAAAAGGTTCCAAGTTGGCATGGTATCATAATTTCACCCACATAGCATGTGCGAGAAAGTAGAGAGGGTTACGGCAAAAACTGGATACACTTCGTGTACAAAACGGACAATCTCTTTCCAAGTATCAGGGTTTCATACGGATACTCGTCCGTTACAAAGGGATTTCATTTTTTTTGAACTTATTTGAACTCCCTTGTTTTCTTTGTTCAAAATGCACCATTCAACGCCACATCATCAATTTACAACCCTTTCTGACTTCATTTGTTATTTTTCATGCATTTACTTATTATTTTGAGCTATAAGACCATGAAATTGAAAAGCATTTGAAATGAACTCTGAAAATGTTCCAAGTTGGCATGGTATCATCATTTCACCCACATAGCATGTGCAAGAAAGTACAGAGGCTCACAGCAAAAACTGGACGCACTTCGTGTACAAAACGGACAATCTCTTTCGAAGTATCAGGGTTTCATACGGAAACTCGTCTGTTACAAAGGGATTTCAATTTTTTGAACTTATTTGAACTCCATGGTTTTTCTATGTTCAAAATGCACCATTCAAAGCCACATAATCAATTTACAACCCTTTCTGACTTCATTTGTTATTTTTCATGCATTTACTGTTTATTTTGAGCTAGACGACCATGAAATTGAAAAGCATTTGAAATGAACTCTGAAAAGGTTCCAAGTTGGCATGGTATCATCATTTCACCCACATAGCATGTGCGAGAAAGTAGATAGGGTTACGGCAAAAACTGGATACACTTCGTGTACAAAACGGACAATCTCTTTCGAAGTATCAGGGTTTCATACGGAAACTTGTCTATTACAAAGGGATTTCATTTTTTGAACTTATTTGAACTCCCTTGTTTTCTATGTTCAAAATGCACAATTCAAAGCCACATCGTCAATTTACAACCCTTTCTGACTTCATTTGTTATTTTTCATGCATTTACTTATTATTTTGAGCTAGAAGACCATGAAATTGAAAAGCATTTGAAATGAACTCTGAAAAGGTTCCAAGTTGGCATGGTATCATCATTTCACCCACATAGCATGTGCAAGAAAGTACAGAGGCTTACGGCAAAAACTGGACGCACTTCGTGTACAAAACGAACAATCTCTTTCGAAGTATCACGGTTTCATACGGAAACTCGTCTGTTACAAAGGGATTTCAATTTTTTGAACTTATTTGAACTCCATTGTGTTTCTATGTTCAAAATGCACCATTCAAAGCCACATAATCAATTTACAACCCTTTCTGACTTCATTTGTTAATTTTCATGCATTTACTGTTTATTTTGAGCTATAAGACCATGAAATTGAAAAGCATTTGAAATGAACTCTGAAAAGGTTCCAAGTTGGCATGGTATCATCATTTCACCCACATAGCATGTGCGAGAAAGTAGAGAGGGTTACGGAAAAAACTGGATACAGTTCGTGTACAAAACGGACAATCTCTTTCGAAGTATCAGGGTTTCGTACGGAAACTCGTCTGTTACAAAGGGATTTCATTTTTTTGAACTTATTTGAACTCCCTTGTTTTCTTTGTTCAAAATGCACCATTCAACGCCACATCATAAATTTACAACCCTTTCTGACTTCATTTGTTATTTTTCATGCATTTACTTATTATTTTGAGCTATAAGACCATGAAATTGAAAAGCATTTGAAATGAACTCTGAAAATGTTCCAAGTTGGCATGGTATCATCATTTCACCCACATAGCATGTGCGAGAAAGTAGATAGGGTTACGGCAAAAACTGGATACACTTCGTGTACAAAACAGGCAATCTCTTTCGAAGTATCAGGGTTTCATATGGAAACTTGTCTGTCACAAAGGGATTTCAATTTTTTTGAACTTATTTGAACTCCATTGTTTTTCTGTGTTCAAAATGCACCATTCAAAGCCACATCATGAATTTACAACCCTTTCTGACTACATTTGTTATTTTTCATGCATTTACTGATTAATTTGAGCTATAAGACCATGAAGTTGAAAAGCATTTCAAATGAACTCTGAAAAGGTTCCAATTTGGCATGGTATCATCATTTCACCCACATAGCATGTGCGAGAAAGTGGAGAAACTGGATACACTTCGTGTACAAAACGGACAATCTCTTTCGAAGTATCAGGGTTTCACATGGAAACTCATCTGTTACAAAGGGATTTCAATTTTTTTGAACTTATTTGAACTCCATTGTTTTTCTGTGTTCAAAATGCACCATTCAAAGCCACATCATCAGTTTACAACCCTTTCTGGCTACATTTGTTATTTTTCATGCATTTACTGATTATTTTGAGCTATAGGACCATGAAGTTGAAAAGCATTTGAAATGAACTCTGAAAAGATTCCAAGTTGGCATGGTATCATCATTTC
>NC_041391.1:254712271-254717778 GCF_002162155.2 Triticum dicoccoides
GGATACTCGTCCGTTACAAAGGGATTTCATTTTTTTGAACTTATTTGAACTCCCTTCTTTTCTTTGTTCAAAATGCACCATTCAATGCCACATCATCAATTTGCAACCCTTTCTGACTTCATTTGTTATTTTTCATGCATTTACTTATTATTTTGAGCTATAAGACCATGAAATTGAAAAGCATTTGAAATGAACTCTGAAAATGTTCCAAGTTGGCATGGTATCATCATTTCACCCACATAGCATGTGCGAGAAAGTAGATAGGGTTACGGCAAAAACTGGATACACTTCGTGTACAAAACGGGCAATCTCTTTCGAAGTATCAGGGTTTCATACAGAAACTTGTCTGTTACAAAGGGATTTCATTTTTTTGAACTTATTTGAACTCCATTGTTTTTCTGTGTTCAAAATGCACCATTCAAAGCCACATCATCAATTTACAACCCTTTCTGACTACATTTGTTATTTTTCATGCATTTACTGATTATTTTGAGCTATAAGACCATGAAGTTGAAAAGCATTTGAAATGAACTCTGAAAAGGTTCCAAGTTGGCATGGTATCATCATTTCACCCACATAGCATGTGCGAGAAAGTAGAGAAACTGGATACACTTCGTGTACAAAACGGACAATCTCTTTCGAAGTATCAGGGTTTCATATGGAAACTCATCTGTTCAAAGGGATTTCAATTTTTTTGAACTTATTTGAACTCCATTGTTTTTCTGTGTTCAAAATGCATCATTCAAAGCCACATCATCAATTTACAACCCTTTCTGACTACATTTGTTACTTTTCATGCATTTACTGATTATTTTGAGCTATAAGACCATGAAGTTGAAAAGCATTTGAAATGAACTCTGAAAAGGTTGCAAGTTGGCATGGTATCATCATTTCACCCACATAGCATGTGCGAGAAAGTAGAGAAACTGGATACACTTCGTGTGCAAAACGGACAATCTCTTTCGAAGTATCAGGGTTTCATATGGAAACTTGTCTGTCACAAAGGGATTTCAATTTTTTAGAACTTATTTGAACTCCATTGTTTTTCTATGTTCAAAATGCACCATTCAAAGCCACATCATCAATTTACAACCCTTTCTGACTTCATTTCTTATTTTTCATCCATTTACTTATTATTTTGAGCTATAAGACCATGAAATTGAAAAGCATTTGAAATGAACTCTGAAAAGGTTCCAAGTTGGCATGGTATCATCATTTCACCCACATAGCATGTGCAAGAAAGTACAGAGGCTTACGGCAAAAACTGGACGCACTTCATGTACAAAACGGACAATATCTTTCGAAGTATCAGGGTTTCATACGGAAACTCGTCTGTTACAAAGGGATTTCAATTTTTTGAACTTATTTGAACTCCATTGTTTTTCTATGTTCAAAATGCACCATTCAAAGCCACATAATCAATTTACAACCCTTTCTGACTTCATTTGTTATTTTTCATGCATTTACTGTTTATTTTGAGCTATAAGACCATGAAATTGAAAAGCATTTGAAATGAACTCTGAAAAGGTCCCAAGTTGGCATGGTATCATCATTTCACCCACATAGCATGTGCGAGAAAGTAGAGAGGGATACGGTGAAAACTGGATACACTTCGTGTACAAAACGGACAATCTCTTTCGAAGTATCAGGGTTTCATACGGAAACTCGTCCGTTACAAAGGGATTTCATTTTTTTGAACTTATTTGAACTCCCTTGTTTTCTTTGTTCAAAATGCACCATTCAACGCCACATCATCAATTAACAACCCTTTCTGACTTCATTTGTTATTTTGCATGCGTTTACTTATTATTTTGAGCTATAAGACCATGAAATTGAAAAGCATTTGAAATGAACTCTGAAAATGTTCCAAGTTGGCATGGTATCATCATTTCACCCACATAGCATGTGCGAGAAAGTAGATAGTGTTACGGCAAAAACTGGATACACTTCGTGTACAAAACGGACAATCTCTTTCGAAGTATCAGGGTTTCATACAGAAACTCGTCTGTTACAAAGGGATTTCATTTTTTTGAACTTATTTGAACTCCATTGTTTTTCTGTGTTCAAAATGCACCATTCAAAGACACATCATCAATTTACGACCCTTTCTGACTACATTTGTTATTTCTCATGCATTTACTGATTATTTTGAGCTATAAGACCATGAAATTGCAAAGCATTTGATATGAACTCTGAAAAGGCTCCATGTTTGCATGGTATCATCATTTCACTCACATAGCATGTGCGAGAAAGTAGAGAGGGTTACGGTAAAAACTGGACGCACTTCGTGTACAAAACGGACAATCTCTTTCGAAGTATCAGAGTTTCATACGGAAACTCGTGTTTACAAAGGGATTTCAATTTTTTTGAACTTATTTGAACTCCATTTTTTTTCTGTGTTCAAAATGCACCATTCAAAGCCACATCATCAATTTACAACCCTTTCTGACTTCATTTCTTATTTTTCATCCATTTACTTATTATTTTGAGCTATAAGACCATGAAATTGAAAAGCATTTGAAATGAACTGTAAAAAGGTTCCATGTTTCCATGGTATCATCATTTCACTCACATAGCATGTGCGAGAAAGTAGAGAGGGTTACAGCAAAAACTGGACGCACTTCGTGTACAAAACGGACAATCTCTTTCGAAGTATCAGGGTTTCATACGGAAACTCGTGTTTACAAAGGGATTTCAATTTTTTTTTGAACTTATTTGAACTCCATTGTTTTTCTGTGTTCAAAATGCACCATTCAAAGCCACATCATCAATTTACAACCCTTTCTGACTTCATCTGTTATTTTTCATGCATTTACTCATTATTTTGAGCTATAAGACCATGAAATTGAAAAGCATTTGAAATGAACTCTGAAAAGGTTCCAAGTTGGCATGGTATCATCATTTCACCCACATAGCATGTGCAAGAAAGTACAGAGGCTTACGGCAAAAACTGGATGCACTTCGTGTACAAAACAAACAATCTCTTTCGAAATATCAGGGTTTCATACGGAAACTCGTCTGTTACAAAGGGATTTCATTTTTTGGAACTTATTTGAACTTCATTGTTTTTCTGTGTTCCAAATGCACCATTCAAAGCCACATCATCAATATACAACCCTTTCCGACTTCATTTGTTATTTTTCATGCATTTACTGATTATTTTGAGCTATAAGACCATAAAATTGAAAAGCATTTGAAATGAACTCTAAAAAGGTTCCAAGTTGGCATGGTATCATCATTTCACCCACATAGCATGTGCGAGAAAGTAGAGAGGATTACGGCAAAAACTGGATACACTTCGTGAACAAAACGGACAATCTCTTTCGAAGTATCCGTGTTTCATACAGAACTCGTCTGTTACAAAGGGATTTCATTTTTTTGAACTTATTTGAAATCCATTGTTTTTCTGTGTTCAAAATGCACCATTCAAAGCCACATCATCAATTTACGACCCTTTCTGACTACATTTGTTATTTCTCATGCATTTACTGATTATTTTGAGCTATAAGACCATGAAATTGCAAAGCATTTGATATGAACTCTGAAAAGGTTCCATGTTTGCATGGTATCATCATTTCACTCACATAGCATGTGCGAGAAAGTAGAGAGGGTTACGGCAAAAACTGGTCGCACTTCGTGTACAAAACGGACAATCTCTTTCGAAGTATCAGAGTTTCATACGGAAACTCGTGTTTACAAAGGGATTTCAATTTTTTTGAACTTATTTGAACTCCATTGTTTTTCTGTGTTCAAAATGCACCATTCAAAGCCACATCATCAATTTACAACCCTTTCTGACTTCATTTCTTATTTTTCATCCATTTACTTATTATTTTGAGCTATAAGACCATGAAATTGAAAAGCATTTGAAATGAACTCTAAAAAGGTTCCATGTTTCCATGGTATCATCATTTCACTCACATAGCATGTGCGAGAAGTAGAGAGGGTTACGGCAAAAACGGGACGCACTTCGTGTACAAAACGGACAATCTCTTTCGAAGTATCAGGGTTTCATACGGAAACTCGTGTTTACAAAGGGATTTCAATTTTTTTTGAACTTATTTGAACTCCATTGTTTTTCTGTGTTCAAAATGCACCATTCAAAGCCACATCATCAATTTACAACCCTTTCTGACTTCATCTGTTATTTTTCATGCATTTACTCATTATTTTGAGCTATAAGACCATGAAATTGAAAAGCATTTGAAATGAACTCTGAAAAGGTTCCAAGTTGGCATGGTATCATCATTTCACCCACATAGCATGTGCAAGAAAGTACAGAGGCTTACGGCAAAAACTGGATGCACTTCGTGTACAAAACAAACAATCTCTTTCGAAATATCAGGGTTTCATACGGAAACTCGTCTGTTACAAAGGGATTTCATTTTTTGGAACTTATTTGAACTTCATTGTTTTTCTGTGTTCCAAATGCACCATTCAAAGCCACATCATCAATATACAACCCTTTCCGACTTCATTTGTTATTTTTCATGCATTTACTGATTATTTTGAGCTATAAGACCATAAAATTGAAAAGCATTTGAAATGAACTCTGAAAAGGTTCCAAGTTGGCATGGTATCATCATTTCACCCACATAGCATGTGCGAGAAAGTAGAGAGGATTACGGCAAAAACTGGATACACTTCGTGAACAAAACGGACAATCTCTTTCGAAGTATCCGGGTTTCATACAGAAACTCGTCTGTTACAAAGGGATTTCATTTTTTTGAACTTATTTGAAATCCATTGTTTTTCTGTGTTCAAAATGCACCATTCAAAGCCACATCATCAATTTACGACCCTTTCTGACTACATTTGTTATTTCTCATGCATTTACTGATTATTTTGAGCTATAAGACCATGAAGTTGAAAAGCATTTGAAATGAACTCTGAAAAGGTTGCAAGTTGGCATGGTATCATCATGTCACCCACATAGCATGTGCTAGAAAGTAGAGAAACTGGATACACTTCGTGTACAAAATGGACAATCTCTTTCGAAGTATCAGGGTTTCATATGGAAACTTGTCTGTCACAAAGGGATTTCAATTTTTTTGAACTTATTTGAACTCCATTGTTTTTCTGTGTTCAAAATGCACCATTCAAAGCCACATCATCAATTTACAACCCTTTCTGACTTCATTTCTTATTTTTCATCCATTTACTTATTATTTTGAGCTATAAGACCATGAAATTGAAAAGCATTTGAAATGAACTCTGAAAAGGTTCCAAGTTGGCATGGTATCATCATTTCACCCACATAGCATGTGCAAGAAAGTACAGAGGCTTACGGCAAAAACTGGACGCACTTCGTGTACAAAACGGACAATCTCTTTCGAAGTATCAGGGTTTCATACGGAAACTCGTCTGTTACAAAGGGATTTCTATTTTTTGAACTTATTTGAACTCCATTGTTTTTCTATGTTCAAAATGCACCATTCAAAGCCACATAATCAATTTACAACCCTTTCTGACTTCATTTGTTATTTTTCATGCATTTACTGTTTATT
>NC_041391.1:254718056-254718556 GCF_002162155.2 Triticum dicoccoides
TCCGTTACAAAGGGATTTCATTTTTTTGAACTTATTTGAACTCCCTTGTTTTCTTTGTTCAAAATGCACCATTCAACGCCACATCATCAATTAACAACCCTTTCTGACTTCATTTGTTATTTTTCATGCGTTTACTTATTATTTTGAGCTATAAGACCATGAAATTGAAAAGCATTTGAAATGAACTCTGAAAATGTTCCAAGTTGGCATGGTATCATCATTTCACCCACATAGCATGTGCGAGAAAGTAGATAGGGTTACGGCAAAAACTGGATACACTTCGTGTACAAAACGGACAATCTCTTTCGAAGTATCAGGGTTTCATACAGAAACTTGTCTGTTACAAAGGGATTTCATTTTTTTGAACTTATTTGAACTCCATTGTTTTTCTGTGTTCAAAATGCACCATTCAAAGACACATCATCAATTTACGACCCTTTCTGACTACATTTGTTATTTTTCATGCATTTACTGATTATTTTGAGCTATAAGACCATGAA
>NC_041391.1:254718802-254723319 GCF_002162155.2 Triticum dicoccoides
TTACGGCAAAAACTGGACGCACTTCGTGTACAAAACGGACAATCTCTTTCGAAGTATCAGGGTTTCATACGGAAACTCGTGTTTACAAAGGTATTTCAATTTTTTTGAACTTATTTGAACTCCATTGTTTTTCTGTGTTCAAAATGCACCATTCAAAGCCACATCATCAATTTACAACCCTTTTTGACTTCATTTCTTATTTTTCATCCATTTACTTATTATTTTGAGCTATAAGACCATGAAATTGCAAAGCATTTGAAATGAACTCTAAAAAGGTTCCATGTTTCCATGGTATCATCATTTCACTCACATAGCATGTGCGAGAAAGTAGAGAGGGTTACGGCAAAAATTGGACGCACTTCGTGTACAAAACGGACAATCTCTTTCGAAGTATCAGGGTTTCATACGGAAACTCGTGTTTACAAAGGGATTTCAATTTTTTTGAACTTATTTGAACTCCATTGTTTTTCTGTGTTCAAAATGCACCATTCAAAGCCACATCATCAATTTACAACCCTTTCTGACTTCATTTGTTATTTTTCATGCATTTACTCATTATTTTGAGCTATAAGACCATGAAATTGAAAAGCATTTGAAATGAACTCTGAAAAGGTTCCAAGTTGGCATGGTATCATCATTTCACCCACATAGCATGTGCAAGAAAGTACAGAGGCTTACGGCAAAAACTGGATGCACTTCGTGCACAAAACAAACAATCTCTTTCGAAATATCAGGGTTTCATACGGAAACTCGTCTGTTACAAAGGGATTTCATTTTTTGGAACTTATTTGAACTTCATTGTTTTTCTGTGTTCCAAATGCACCATTCAAAGCCACATCATCAATATACAACCCTTTCCGACTTCATTTGTTATTTTTCATGCATTTACTGATTATTTTGAGCTATAAGACCATAAAATTGAAAAGCATTTGAAATGAACTCTGAAAAGGTTCCAAGTTGGCATGGTATCATCATTTCACCCACATAGCATGTGCGAGAAAGTAGAGAGGCTTACGGCAAAAACTGGATACACTTCGTGAACAAAACGGACAATCTCTTTCGAAGTATCCGGGTTTCATACGGAAACTCGTCTGTTACAAAGGGATTTCATTTTTTTGAACTTATTTGAAATCCATTGTTTTTCTGTGTTCAAAATGCACCATTCAAAGCCACATCATCAATTTACGACCCTTTCTGACTACATTTGTTATTTCTCATGCATTTACTGATTATTTTGAGCTATAAGACCATGAAGTTTAAAAGCATCTAAAATGAACTCTGAAAAGGTTCCAAATTGGCATGGTATCATCATTTCACCCACATAGCATGTGCGAGAAAGTAGAGAAACTGGATACACTTCGTGTACAAAACGGACAACCTCTTTCGAAATATCAGGGTTTCATACGAAAACTCGTGTGTTACAAAGGGATTTCAATTTTTTTGAACTTATTTGAACTCCATTGTTTTTCTGTGTTCGAATGCACCATTCAAAGCCACATCATGAATATACAACCCTTTCTGACTTTATTTGTTATTTTTCATGCATTTACTGATTATTTGAGCTATAAGACCATAAAATTGAAAAGCATTTGAAATGAACTCTGAAAAGGTTCCAAGTTGGCATGGTATCATCATTTCACCCACATAGCATGTGCGAGAAAGTAGAGAAACTGGATACACTTCGTGTACAAAACGGACAATCTCTTTCGATGTATCAGGGTTTCATACTAAAACTCGTCTGTTACAAAGGGATTTCATTTTTTTTGAACTTATTTGAACTCCCTTGTTTTTCTGTGTTCGAAATGCACCATTCAAAGCCACATCATCAATTTATAACCCTTTATGACTACATTTGTTATTTTTCATGCATTTACTGATTATTTTGAGCTATAAGACCATGAAATTGCAAGGCATTTGAAATGAACTCTGAAAAGGTTCCAAGTTGGCGTGGTATCATCATTTCACCCAAATAGCATGTGCGAGAAAGTAGAGTGGGTTACGGCAAAAACTGGATACACTTCTTGTACAAAACGGACAATCTCTTTCGAAGTATCAGGGTTTCATACAGAAACTCGTCTTTTACAAAGGGATTTCATGTTTTTGAACTTATTTGAACTCCATTGTCTTTCTGTGTTCAAAATGCACCATTCAAAGCCACATCATCAATTTACAACCCTTTCTGACTTCATTTGTTATTTTTCATGCATTTACTGATTATTTTGAGCTATAAGACCATGAAATTGAAAAGCATTTGAAATGAACTCTGAAAAGGTTCCAAGTTGGCATGGTATCATCATTTCACCCACATAGCATGTACAAGAAAGTACAGAGGCTTACGGCAAAAACTGGATGCACTTCGTGTACAAAACAAACAATCTCTTTCGAAATATGACGGTTTCATATGGAAACTCGTCTGTTACAAAGGGATTTCATTTTTCTGAACTTATTTGAACTTCATTGTTTTTCTGTGTTCCAAATGCACCATTCAAAGCCACATCATCAATATACAACCCTTTCTGACTTCATTTGTTATTTTTCATGCATTTAGTGATTATTTTGAGCTATAAGACCATAAAATTGAAAAGCATTTGAAATGAACTCTGAAAAGGTTCCAAGTTGGCATGGTATCATCATTTCACCCACATAGCATGTGCGAGAAAGTAGAGAGGATTACGGCAAAAATTGGATACCCTTCGTGAACAAAACGGACAATCTCTTTCGAAGTATCCAGGTTTCATACAGAAACTCGTCTGTTACAAAGAGATTTTATTTTTTTGAACTTATTTGAACTCCATTGTTTTTCTGTGTTCAAAATGCACCATTCAAAGCCACATCATCAATTTACAACCCTTTCTGACTTCATTTGTTATTTTTCATGCATTTACTGATTATTTTGAGCTATAAGACCATAAAATTGAAAAGCATTTGAAATGAACTCTGAAAAGGTTCCAAGTTGGCATGGTATCATCATTTCACCCACATAGCATGTGCGAGAAAGTAGAGAAACTGGATACACTTCGTGTACAAAACGGACAATCTCTTTCGATGTATCAGGGTTTCATACTAAAACTCGTCTGTTACAAAGGGATTTCATTTTTTTGAACTTATTTGAACTCCCTTGTTTTTCTGTGTTCAAAATGCACCATTCAAAGCCACATCATCAATTTATAACCCTTTATGACTACATTTGTTATTTTTCATGCATTTACTGATTATTTTGAGCTATAAGACCATGAAATTGCAAACCATTTGAAATGAACTCTGAAAAGGTTCCAAGTTGGCGTGGTATCATCATTTCACCCAAATAGCATGTGCGAGAAAGTAGAGTGGGTTACGGCAAAAACTGGATACACTTCTTGTACAAAACGGACAATCTCTTTCGAAGTATCAGGGTTTCATACAGAAACTCGTCTTTTACAAAGGGATTTCATGTTTTTGAACTTATTTGAACTCCATTGTCTTTCTGTGTTCAAAATGCACCATTTAAAGCCACATCATCAATTTACAACCCTTTCTGACTTCATTTGTTATTTTTCATGCATTTACTGATTATTTTGAGCTATAAGACCATGAAATTGAAAAGCATTTGAAATGAACTCTGAAAAGGTTCCAAGTTGGCATGGTATCATCATTTCACCCACATAGCATGTGCAAGAAAGTACAGAGGCTTACGGCAAAAACTGGATGCACTTCGTGTACAAAACAAACAATCTCTTTCGAAATATGACGGTTTCATATGGAAACTCGTCTGTTACAAAGGGATTTCATTTTTTTGAACTTATTTGAACTTCATTGTTTTTCTGTGTTCCAAATGCACCATTCAAAGCCACATCATCAATATACAACCCTTTCTGACTTCATTTGTTATTTTTCATGCATTTAGTGATTATTTTGAGCTATAAGACCATAAAATTGAAAAGCATTTGAAATGAACTCTGAAAAGGTTCCAAGTTGGCATGGTATCATCATTTCACCCACATAGCATGTGCGAGAAAGTAGAGAGGATTACGGAAAAAATTGGATACCCTTCGTGAACAAAACGGACAATCTCTTTCGAAGTATCCAGGTTTCATACAGAAACTCGTCTGTTACAAAGAGATTTTATTTTTTTGAACTTATTTGAACTCCATTGTTTTTCTGTGTTCAAAATGCACCATTCAAAGCCACATCATCAATTTACAACCCTTTCTGACTTCATTTGTTATTTTTCATGCATTTACTGATTATTTTGAGCTATAAGACCATGAAATTGCAAAGCATTTGATATGAACTCTGAAAAGGTTCCATGTTTGCATGGTATCATCATTTCACTCACATAGCATGTGCGAGAAAGTAGAGAGGGTTACGGCAAAAACTGGACGCACTTCGTGTACAAAACGGACAATCTCTTGCGAAGTATCAGGGTTTCATACGGAAACTCGTGTTTACAAAGGGATTTCAATTTTTCTGAACTTATTTGAACTCCATTGTTTTTCTGTGTTCAAAATGCACCATTCAAAGCCACATCATCAATTTAC
>NC_041391.1:254724084-254727571 GCF_002162155.2 Triticum dicoccoides
GGATTTCATTTTTTTGAACTTATTTGAACTCCCTTGTTTTTCTGTGTTCAAAATGCACCATTCAAAGCCACGTCATCAATTTACAACCCTTTCTGACTTCATTTGTTATTTTTCATGCATTTACTGATTATTTTGAGCTATAAGACCATGAAATTGCAAAGCATTTGATATGAACTCTGAAAAGGTTCCATGTTTGCATGGTATCATCATTTCACTCACATAGCATGCGCGAGAAAGTACAGAGGGTTACGGCAAAAACTGGACGCACTTCGTGTACAAAACGGACAATCTCTTGCGAAGTATCAGGGTTTCATACGGAAACTCGTGTTTACAAAGGGATTTCAATTTTTTTGAACTTATTTGAACTCCATTGTTTTTCTGTGTTCAAAATGCACCATTCAAAGCCACATCATCGATTTACAACCCTTTCTGACTTCATTTCTTATTTTTCATCCATTTACTGATTATTTTGAGCTATAAGACCATGAAATTGCAAAGCATTTGATATGAACTCTGAAAAGGTTCCATGTTTGCATGGTATCATCATTTCACTCACATAGCATGTGCGAGAAAGTAGAGAGGGTTACGGCAAAAACTGGACGCACTTCGTGTACAAAACGGACAATCTCTTTCGAAGTATCAGAGTTTCATACGGAAACTCGTGTTTACAAAGGGATTTCAATTTTTTTGAACTTATTTGAACTCCATTGTTTTTCTGTGTCCCAAATGCACCATTCAAAGCCACATCATCAATATACTACCCTTTCTGACTTCATTTGTTATTTTTCATGCATTTACTGATTATTTTGAGCTATAATTCCATAAAATTGAAAAGCATTTGAAATGAACTCTGAAAAGGTTCCAAGTTGGCATGGTATCATCATTTCACCCACATATCATGTGCGAGAAAGTAGAGAAACTGGATACACTTCGTGTACAAAACGGACAATCTCTTTCGATGTATCAGGGTTTCATACTGAAACTCGTCTGTTACAAAGGGATTTCATTTTTTTGAACTTATTTGAACTCCCTTGTTTTTCTGTGTTCAAAATGCACCATTCAAAGCCACGTCATCAATTTACAACCCTTTCTGACTTCATTTGTTATTTTTCATGCATTTACTGATTATTTTGAGCTATAAGACCATGAAATTGCAAAGCATTTGATATGAACTCTAAAAAGGTTCCATGTTTGCATGGTATCATCATTTCACTTACATAGCATGTGCGAGAAAGTAGAGAGGGTTACGGCAAAAACTGGACGCACTTCGTGTACAAAACGGACAATCTCTTGCAAAGTATCAGGGTTTCATATGGAAACTCGTGTTTACAAAGGGATTTCAATTTTTTTGAACTTATTTGAACTCCATTGTTTTTCTGTGTTCAAAATGCACCATTCAAAGCCACATCATCGATTTACAACCCTTTCTGACTTCATTTCTTATTTTTCATCCATTTACTGATTATTTTGAGCTATAAGACCATGAAATTGCAAAGCATTTGATATGAACTCTGAAAAGGTTCCATGTTTGCATGGTATCATCATTTCACTCACATAGCATGTGCGAGAAAGTAGAGAGGGTTACGGCAAAAACTGGACGCACTTCGTGTACAAAACGGACAATCTCTTTCGAAGTATCACGGTTTCATACGGAAACTCGTGTTTACAAAGGGATTTCAATTTTTTTGAACTTATTTGAACTCCATTGTTTTTCTGTGTTCAAAATGCACCATTCAAAGCCACATCATCAATTTACAACCCTTTCTGACTTCATTTCTTATTTTTCATCCATTTACTGATTATTTTGAGCTATAAGACCATGAAATTGCAAAGCATTTGATATGAACTCTGAAAAGGTTCCATGTTTGCATGGTATCATCATTTCACTCACATAGCATGTGCGAGAAAGTAGAGAGGGTTACGGCAAAAACTGGACGCACTTCGTGTACAAAACGGACAATCTCTTTCGAAGTATCAGAGTTTCATACGGAAACTCGTGTTTACAAAGGGATTTCAATTTTTTTGAACTTATTTGAACTCCATTGTTTTTCTGTGTCCCAAATGCACCATTCAAAGTCACATCATCAATATACTACCCTTTCTGACTTCATTTGTTATTTTTCATGCATTTACTGATTATTTTGAGCTATAAGACCATAAAATTGAAAAGCATTTGAAATGAACTCTGAAAAGGTTCCAAGTTGGCATGGTATCATCATTTCACCCACATATCATGTGCGAGAAAGTAGAGAAACTGGATACACTTCGTGTACAAAACGGACAATCTCTTTCGATGTATTAGGGTTTCATACTGAAACTCGTCTGTTACAAAGGGATTTCATTTTTTTGAACTTATTTGAACTCCCTTGTTTTTCTGTGTTCAAAATGCACCATTCAAAGCCACGTCATCAATTTACAACCCTTTCTGACTTCATTTGTTATTTTTCATGCATTTACTGATTATTTTGAGCTATAAGACCATGAAATTGCAAAGCATTTGATATGAACTCTGAAAAGGTTCCATGTTTGCATGGTATCATCATTTCACTCACATAGCATGCGCGAGAAAGTACAGAGGGTTACGGCAAAAACTGGACGCACTTCGTGTACAAAACGGACAATCTCTTGCGAAGTATCAGGGTTTCATACGGAAACTCGTGTTTACAAAGGGATTTCAATTTTTTTGAACTTATTTGAACTCCATTGTTTTTCTGTGTTCAAAATGCACCATTCAAAGCCACATCATCGATTTACAACCCTTTCTGACTTCATTTCTTATTTTTCATCCATTTACTGATTATTTTGAGCTATAAGACCATGAAATTGCAAAGCATTTGATATGAACTCTGAAAAGGTTCCATGTTTGCATGGTATCATCATTTCACTCACATAGCATGTGCGAGAAAGTAGAGAGGGTTACGGCAAAAACTGGACGCACTTCGTGTACAAAACGGACAATCTCTTTCGAAGTATCACGGTTTCATACGGAAACTCGTGTTTACAAAGGGATTTCAATTTTTTTGAACTTATTTGAACTCCATTGTTTTTCTGTGTTCAAAATGCACCATTCAAAGCCACATCATCAATTTACAACCCTTTCTGACTTCATTTCTTATTTTTCATCCATTTACTGATTATTTTGAGCTATAAGACCATGAAATTGCAAAGCATTTGATATGAACTCTGAAAAGGTTCCATGTTTGCATGGTATCATCATTTCACTCACATAGCATGTGCGAGAAAGTAGAGAGGGTTACGGCAAAAACTGGACGCACTTCGTGTACAAAACGGACAATCTCTTTCGAAGTATCAGAGTTTCATACGGAAACTCGTGTTTACAAAGGGATTTCAATTTTTTTGAACTTATTTGAACTCCATTGTTTTTCTGTGTCCCAAATGCACCATTCAAAGCCACATCATCAATATACTACCCTTTCTGACTTCATTTGTTATTTTTCATGCATTTACTGATTATTTTGAGCTATAA
>NC_041391.1:254727581-254731605 GCF_002162155.2 Triticum dicoccoides
GTTCAAAATGCACCATTCAAAGCCACATCATCAATTTACAACCCTTTCTGACTTCATTTCTTATTTTTCATCCATTTACTGATTATTTTGAGCTATAAGACCATGAAATTGCAAAGCATTTCATATGAACTCTGAAAAGGTTCCATGTTTGCATGGTATCATCATTTCACTCACATAGCATGTGCGAGAAAGTAGAGAGGGTTACGGCAAAAACTGGACGCACTTCGTGTACTAAACGGACAATCTCTTTCGAAGTATCAGGGTTTCATACGGAAACTCGTGTTTACAAAGGGATTTCAATTTTTTTGAACTTATTTGAACTCCATTGTTTTTCTGTGTTCCAAATGCACCATTCAAAGCCACATCATCAATATACTACCCTTTCTGACTTCATTTGTTATTTTTCATGCATTTACTGATTATTTTGAGCTATAAGACCATAAAATTGAAAAGCATTTGAAATGAACTCTGAAAAGGTTCCAAGTTGGCATGGTATCATCATTTCACCCACATAGCATGTGCGAGAAAGTAGAGAAACTGGATACACTTCGTGTACAAAACGGACAATCTCTTTCGATGTATCAGGGTTTCATACTGAAACTCGTCTGTTACAAAGGGATTTCATTTTTTTTGAACTTATTTGAACTCCCTTGTTTTTCTATGTTCAAATGCACCATTCAAAGCCACATCATCAATTTATAACCCTTTTTGACTACATTTGTTATTTTTCATGCATTTACTGATTATTTTGAGCTATAAGACCATGAAATTGCAAAGCATTTGAAATGAAATCTGAAAAGGTTCCAAGTTGGCGTGGTATCATCATTTCACCCAAATAGCATGTGCGAGAAAGTAGAGTGGGTTACGGCAAAAACTGGATACACTTCTTGTACAAAACGGACAATCTCTTTCGAAGTATCAGGGTTTCATACAGAAACTCGTCTTTTACAAAGGGATTTCATGTTTTTGAACTTATTTGAACTCCATTGTCTTTCTGTGTTCAAAATGCACCATTCAAAGCCACATCATCAATTTACAACCCTTTCTGACTTCATTTGTTATTTTTCATGCATTTACTCATTATTTTGAGCTATAAGACCATGAAATTGAAAAGCATTTGAAATGAACTCTGAAAAGGTTCCAAGTTGGCATGGTATCATCATTTCACCCACATAGCATGTGCAAGAAAGTACAGAGGCTTACGGCAAAAACTGGATGCACTTCGTGTACAAAACAAACAATCTCTTTCGAAATATCAGGGTTTCATACGGAAACTCTTCTGTTTCAAAGGGATTTCATTTTTTTTGAACTTATTTGAACTTCATTGTTTTTCTGTGTTCCAAATGCACCATTCAAAGCCACATCATCTATATACAACCCTTTCTGACTTCATTTGTTATTTTTCATGCATTTACTGATTATTTTGAGCTATAAGACCATAAAATTGGAAAGCATTTGAAATGAACTCTGAAAAGGTTCCAAGTTGGCATGGTATCATCATTTCACCCACATAGCATGTGCGAGAAAGTAGAGAGGATTACGGCAAAAACTGGATAAACTTCGTGAACAAAACGGACAATCTCTTTCGAAGTATCTGGGTTTCATACAGAAACTCGTCTGTTACAAAGGGATTTTATTTTTTTGAACTTATTTGAACTCCATTGGTTTTCTATGTTCAAAATGCACCATTCAAAGCCACATCATCAATTTACAACCCTTTCTGACTTCATTTGTTATTTTTCATGCATTTACTGATTATTTTGAGCTATAAGACCATGAAATTGCAAAGCATTTGATATGAACTCTGAAAAGGTTCCATGTTTGCATGGTATCATCATTTCACTCACATAGCATGTGCGAGAAAGTAGAGAGGGTTACGGCAAAAACTGGACGCACTTCGTGTACAAAACGGACAATCTCTTTCGAAGTATCAGGGTTTCATACGGAAACTCGTGTTTACAAAGGGATTTCAATTTTTTTGAACTTATTTGAACTCCATTGTTTTTATGTGTTCAAAATGCACCATTCAAAGCCACATCATCAATTTACAACCCTTTCTGACTTCATTTCTTATTTTTCATCCATTTACTTATTATTTTGAGCTATAAGACCATGAAATTGAAAAGCATTTGAAATGAACTCTGAAAAGGTTCCAAGTTGGCATGGTATCATCATTTCACCCACATAGCATGTGCAAGAAAGTACAGAGGCTTACGGCAAAAACTGGACGCGCTTCGTGTAGAAAACGGACAATCTCTTTCGAAGTATCAGGGTTTCATACGGAAACTCGTCTGTTACAAAGGGATTTCAATTTTTTGAACTTATTTGAACTCCATTGTTTTTCTATGTTCAAAATTCACCATTCAAAGCCACATAATCAATTTACAACCCTTTCTGACTTCATTTGTTATTTTTCATGCATTTACTGTTTATTTTGAGCTATAAGACCATGAAATTGAAAAGCATTTGAAATGAACTCTGAAAAGGTTCCAAGTTGGCATGGTATCATCATTTCACCCACATAGCATGTGCGAGAAAGTAGAGAGGGTTACGGAAAAAACAGGATACACTTCGTGTAAAAAACGGACAATCTCTTTCGAAGTATCAGGGTTTCATACGGAAACTCGTCAGTTACAAAGGGATTTCATTTTTTTGAACTTATTTGAACTCCCTTGTTTTCTTTGTTCAAAATGCACCATTCAACGCCACATCATCAATTAACAACCCTTTCTGACTTCATTTGTTATTTTTCATGCATTTACTTATTATTTTGAGCTATAAGACCATGAAATTGAAAAGCATTTGAAATGAACTCTGAAAATGTTCCAAGTTGGCATGGTATCATCATTTCACCCACATAGCATGTGCGAGAAAGTAGATAGGGCTACGGCAAAAACTGGATACTCTTCGTGTACAAAACGGACAATCACTTTCGAAGCATCAGGGTTTCATACAGAAACTCGTCTGTTACAAAGGGATTTCATTTATTTGAACTCCATTGTTTTTCTGTGTTCAAAATGCACCATTCAAAGACACATCATCAATTTACGACCCTTTCTGACTACATTTGTTATTTTTCATGCATTTACTGATTATTTTGAGCTATAAGACCATGAAGTTGAAAAGCATCTAAAATGAACTCTGAAAAGGTTCCAAGTTGGCATGGTATCATAATTTCACCCACATAGCATGTGCCAGAAAGTAGATAGGGTTACGGCAAAAACTAGATACACTTCGTGAACAAAACGGACAATCTCTTTCGAAGTATCCGGGTTTCATACAGAAACTCGTCTGTTACAAAGGGATTTCATTTTTTTGAACTTATTTGAAATCCATTGTTTTTCTGTGTTCAAAATGCACGATTCAAAGCCACATCATCAATTTACGACCCTTTCTGACTACATTTGTTATTTCTCATGCATTTACTGATTATTTTGAGCTATAAGACCATGAAATTGCAAAGCATTTGATATGAACTCTGAAAAGGTTCCATGTTTGCATGGTATCATCATTTCACTCACATAGCATGTGCGAGAAAGTAGAGAGGGTTACGGCAAAAACTGGACGCACTTCGTGTACAACACGGACAATCTCTTTCGAAGTATCAGGGTTTCATACGGAAACTCGTGTTTACAAAGGGATTTCAATTTTTTTGAACTTATTAGAACTCCATTGTTTTTCTGTGTTCAAAATTCACCATTCAAAGCCACATCATCAATTTACAACCCTTTCTGACTTCATTTGTTATTTTTCATGCATTTACTGATTATTTTGAGCTATAAGACCATGAAATTGCAAAGCATTTGATATGAACTCTGAAAAGGTTCCATGTTTGCATGGTATCATCATTTCACTCACATAGCATGTGCGAGAAAGTAGAGAGGGTTACGGCAAAAACTGGACGCACTTCGTGTACAAAACGGACAATCTCTTTCGAAGTATCAGGGTTTCATACGGAAACTCGTGTTTACAAAGGGATTTCAATTTTTTTGAACTTATTTGAACTCCATTGTTTTTATGTGTT
>NC_041391.1:254732492-254735278 GCF_002162155.2 Triticum dicoccoides
AAAAGCATTTGAAATGAACTCTGAAAAGGTTCCAAGTTGGCATGGTATCATCATTTCACCCACATAGCACGTGCGAGAAAGTAGAGAGGATTACGGCAAAAACTGGATACACTTCGTGAACAAAACGGACAATCTCTTTCGAAGTATCCGGGTTTCATACAGAAACTCGTCTGTTACAAAGGGATTTCATTTTTTTGAACTTATTTGAAATCCATTGTTTTTCTGTGTTCAAAATGCACCATTCAAAGCCACATCATCAATTTACGACCCTTTCTGACTACATTTCTAATTTCTCATGCATTTACTGATTATTTTGAGCTATAAGACCATGAAGTTGAAAAGCATCTGAAATGAACTCTGAAAAGGTTCCAAGTTGGCATGGTATCATCATTTCACCCACATAGCATGTGCGAGAAAGTAGAGAAACTGGATACACTTCATGTACAAAACGGACAACCTCTTTCGAAATATCAGGGTTTCATACGAAAACTCGTGTTCAAAATGCACCCACATAGGGAGTTCATTTTTTTGAATTTATTTGAACTCCATTGTTTTTCTGTGTTCAAAATGCACCATTCAAAGCCGTATCATCAATTTACAACCCTTTCTGACTTCATTTGTTATTTTTCATGTATTTACTGATTATTTTGAGCTATAAGACCATGAAATTGCAAAGCATTTGATATGAACTCTGAAAAGGTTCCATGTTTGCATGGTATCATCATTTCACTCACATAGCATGTGCGAGAAAGTAGAGAGGGTTACGGCAAAAACTGGACGCACTTCATGTACAAAACGGACAATCTCTTTCGAAGTATCAGGGTTTCATACGGAAACTCGTGTTTACAAAGGGATTTCAATTTTTTTGAACTTATTTGAACTCCATTGTTTTTCTGTGTTCAAAATGCACCATTCAAAGCCACATCATCAATTTACAACCCTTTCTGACTTCATTTGTTATTTTTCATGCATTTACTGATTATTTTGAGCTATAAGACCATGAAATTGAAAAGCATTTGAAATGAACTCTGAAAAGGTTCCAAGTTGGCATGGTATCATCATTTCACCCACATAGCATGTGCAAGAAAGTACAGAGGCTTACGGCAAAAACTGGATGCACTTCGTGTACAAAACAAACAATCTCTTTCGAAATATCAGGGTTTCATACGGAAACTCGTCTGTTACAAAGGGATTTGATTTTTTTGACCTTATTTGAACTCCCTTGTTTTTCTGTGTTCAAAATGCACCATTCAAAGCCACATCATCAATTTATAACCCTTTTTTACTACATTTGTTATTTTTCATGCATTTACTGATTATTTTGAGCTATAAGACCATGAAATTGAAAAGGATTTGAAATGAACTCTGAAAAGGTTCCAAGTTGGCATGGTATCATCATTTCACCCACATAGCATGTGCAAGAAAGTACAGAGGCTTACGGCAAAAACTGGATGCACTTCGTGTACAAAACAAACAATCTCTTTCGAAATATCAGGGTTTCATACGGAAACTCGTCTGTTACAAAGGGATTTCATTTTTTTGAACTTATTTGAACTTCATTATTTTTCTGTGTTCCAAATGCACCATTCAAAGCCACATCATCAATATACAACCCTTTCTAACTTCATTTATTATTTTTCATGCATTTACTGATTATTTTGAGCTATAAGACCATAAAATTGAAAAGCATTTGAAATGAACTCTGAAAAGGTTCCAAGTTAGCATGGTATCATCATTTCACCCACATAGCATGTGCGAGAAAGTAGAGAAACTGGATACACTTCGTGTACAAAACGGACAATCTCTTTCGATGTATCAGGGTTTCATACTGAAACTCGTTTGTTACAAAGGGATTTCATTTTTTTTTGAACTTATTTGAACTCCCTTGTTTTTCTGTGTTCAAAATGCACCATTCAAAGCCATATCGTCAATTTATAACTCTTTTTGACTACATTTGTTATTTTTCATGCATTTACTGATTATTTTGAAATTTAAGACCATGAAATTGCAAAGCATTTGAAATGAACTCTGAAAAGGTTCCAAGTTGGCGTGGTATCATCATTTCACCCAAATAGCATGTGCGAGAAAGTAGAGTGGGTTACGGCAAAAACTGGATACACTTCTTGTACAAAACAGACAATCTCTTTCGAAGTATCAGGGTTTCATACAGAAACTCGTCTTTTACAAAGGGATTTCATGTTTTTGAACTTATTTGAACTCCATTGTCTTTCTGTTTTCAAAATGCACCATTCAAAGCCACATCATCAATTTACAACCCTTTCTGACTTCATTTGTTATTTTTCATGCATTTACTGATTATTTTGAGCTATAAGACCATGAAATTGAAAAGCATTTGAAATGAACTCTGAAAAGGTTCCAAGTTGGCATGGTATCATCATTTCACCCACATAGCATGTGCAAGAAACTACAGAGGCTTACGGCAAAAACTGGATGCACTTCGTGTACAAAACAAACAATCTCTTTCGAAATATCAGGGTTTCATACGGAAACTCGTCTGTTGCAAAGGGATTTCATTTTTTTGAACTTATTTGAACTTCATTGTTTTTCTGTGTTCCAAATGCACCATTCAAAGCCACATCATCAATATACAACCCTTTCTGACTTCATTTGTTATTTTTCATGCATTTACTGATTATTTTGAGCTATAAGACCATAAAATTGAAAAGCATTTGAAATGAACTCTGAAAAGGTTCCAAGTTGGCATGGTATCATCATTTCACCCACATAGCATGTGCGAGAAAGTAGAGAGGATTACGGCAAAAACT
>NC_041391.1:254737190-254738851 GCF_002162155.2 Triticum dicoccoides
CACCATTCAAAGCCACATCATCAATTTACAACCCTTTCTGACTTCATTTGTTATTTTTCATGCATTTACTGATTATTTTGAGCTATAAGACCATGAAATTGAAAAGCATTTGAAATGAACTCTGAAAAGGTTCCAAGTTGGCATGGTATCATCATTTCACCCACATAGCATGTGCAAGAAAGTACAGAGGCTTACGGCAAAAACTGGATGCACTTCGTGTACAAAACAAACAATCTCTTTCGAAATATCAGGGTTTCATACGGAAACTCGTCTGTTACAAAGGGATTTCATTTTTTTGAACTTATTTGAACTTCATTGTTTTTCTGTGTTCCAAATGCACCATTCAAAGCCACATCATCAATATACAACCCTTTCTGACTTCATTTGTTATTTTTCATGCATTTACTGATTATTTTGAGCTATAAGACCATGAAATTGAAAAGCATTTGAAATGAACTCTGAAAAGGTTCCAAGTTGGCATGGTATCATCATTTCACCCACATAGCATGTGCAAGAAAGTACAGAGGATTACGGAAAAAACTGGATGCACTTCGTGTACAAAACAAACAATCTCTTTCGAAATATCAGGGTTTCATACGGACACTCGACTGTTACAAAGGGATTTGATTTTTTTTGACCTTATTTGAACTCCCTTGTTTTTCTGTGTTCAAAATGCACCATTCAAAGCCACATCATCAATTTATAACCCTTTTTGACTACATTTGTTATTTTTCATGCATTTACTGATTATTTTGAGCTATAAGACCATGAAATTGAAAAGCATTTGAAATGAACTCTGAAAAGGTTCCAAGTTGGCGTGGTATCATCATTTCACCCACATAGCATGTGCGAGAAAGTAGAGTGGGTTACGGCAAAAACTGGATACACTTCTTGTACAAAACGGACAATCTCTTTCAAAGTATCAGGGTTTCATACAGAAACTCGTCTTTTACAAAGGGATTTCATGTTTTTGAACTTATTTTAACTCCATTGTCTTTCTGTGTTCAATATGCACCATTCAAAGCCACATCATCAATTTACAACCCTTTCTGACTTCATTTGTTATTTTTCATGCATTTACTGATTATTTTGAGCTATAAGACCATGAAATTGAAAAGCATTTGAAATGAACTCTGAAAAGGTTCCAAGTTGGCATGGTATCATCATTTCACCCACATAGCATGTGCAAGAAAGTACAGACGCTTACGGCAAAAACTGGATGCACTTCGTGTACAAAACAAACAATCTCTTTCGAAATATCAGGGTTTCATACGGAAACTCGTCTGTTACAAAGGGATTTCATTTTTTTGAACTTATTTGAACTTCATTGTTTTTCTGTGTTCCAAATGCACCATTCAAAGCCACATCATCAATATACAACCCTTTCAGACTTCGTTTCTTATTTTTCATGCATTTACTGATTATTTTGAGCTATAAGACCATAAAATTGAAAAGCATTTCAAATGAACTCTGAAAAGGTTCCAAGTTGGCATGATATCATCATTTCACCCACATAGCATGTGCGAGAAAGTAGAGAGGATTACGGCAAAAACTGGATACACTTCGTGAACAAAACGGACAATCTCTTTCGAAGTATCTGGGTATCATACAGAAACTCGTCTGTTACAAAGGGATTTCATTTTTTTGAACTTATTTGAACT
>NC_041391.1:254738861-254740098 GCF_002162155.2 Triticum dicoccoides
CATTGTTTTTCTGTGTTCAAAATGCACCATTCAAAGCCACATCATCAATTTACAACCCTTTCTGACTTCATTTGTTATTTTTCATGCATTTACTGATTATTTTGAGCTATAAGACCATGAAATTGCAAAGCATTTGATATGAACTCTGAAAAGGTTCCATGTTTGCATGGTATCATCATTTCACTCACATAGCATGTGCGAGAAAGTAGAGAGGGTTACGGCAAAAGCTGGACGCACTTCGTGTACAAAACGGACAATCTCTTTCGAAGTATCAGGGTTTCATACGGAAACTCGTGTTTACAAAGGGATTTCAATTTTTTTGAACTTATTAGAACTCCATTGTTTTTCTGTGTTCAAAATGCACCATTCAAAGCCACATCATCAATTTACAACCCTTTCTGACTTCATTTGTTATTTTTCATGCATTTACTGATTATTTTGAGCTATAAGACCATGAAATTGAAAAGCATTTGAAATGAACTCTGAAAAGGTTCCAAGTTGGCATGGTATCATCATTTCACCCACATAGCATGTGCAAGAAAGTACAGAGGCTTACGGCAAAAACTGGATGCACTTCGTGTACAAAACAAACAATCTCTTTCGAAATATCAGGGTTTCATACGGAAACTCGTCTGTTACAAAGGGATTTCATTTTTTTGAACTTATTTGAACTTCATTGTTTTTCTGTGTTCCAAATGCACCATTCAAAGCCACATCATCAATATACAACCCTTTCAGACTTCGTTTCTTATTTTTCATGCATTTACTGATTATTTTGAGCTATAAGACCATAAAATTGAAAAGCATTTCAAATGAACTCTGAAAAGGTTCCAAGTTGGCATGATATCATCATTTCACCCACATAGCATGTGCGAGAAAGTAGAGAGGATTACGGCAAAAACTGGATACACTTCGTGAACAAAACGGACAATCTCTTTCGAAGTATCTGGGTATCATACAGAAACTCGTCTGTTACAAAGGGATTTCATTTTTTTGAACTTATTTGAACTGCATTGTTTTTCTGTGTTCAAAATGCACCATTCAAAGCCACATCATCAATTTACAACCCTTTCTGACTTCATTTGTTATTTTTCATGCATTTACTGATTATTTTGAGCTATAAGACCATGAAATTGCAAAGCATTTGATATGAACTCTGAAAAGGTTCCATGTTTGCATGGTATCATCATTTCACTCACATAGCATGTGCGAGAAAGTAGAGAGGGTTACGGCAAAA